>NC_064838.1:17970000-18220000 GCF_024166365.1 Elephas maximus indicus | reverse complement strand
TCTTTGAGGAAATTCAGCTCCAGTTCACTCTTTGGAGCAGCTGCCTAGATGTTTCAGAGTCCTGTGCACATGTGTGTATGCAGCCAACTCTCAGTTATAACTTGCCTCTTCCATCTCTCTCTCTCTCTTTCCCTTTTACTCTTTTTCCTGTAACTTTCTGATTATCTGTTGTGGTTTAAGTCCACTGAGTCGCTGCTGTTAACCTGGAGCTGGAGAGTGAGATTGAAAGTGAATGAACGTGAGCAGGGAGAGCGGCTGTCAACAAGACCGCGCGAGCAAACACACACAAGCATGTTTTGCAGAGTTAAAAGCAGAAGTTGTTCATGACTTAGTCTTCATTTTGCATCATCCTCTTTTCTGTTCATGATTGAGAATTATTGAGAGTTGACTCTGCACATTATATTCATTCATATGCACACATCCATCCACACGTGCGTATTCCATATACAATGCATATTTATATTTCATATATGTGTATAATGTTATATTTGGAATCCACTGGATACTGTTGAATGTATATTTGAAATCCACTGGACACTGTTGGATGTACTTTCTCACTAGAGAAAATAAAACTTCTGCACATTGTCCTGTGGATCCCCATTGGGAGGGATGGGGAGCATTTTTAATGTGGGTTCTGTTCCCTGGTGTAGCTTGTTGATGAGCCACCATATTTGAACAATAATCCCATTCTTGATATAATTAATAGAAAATTCATTTCTAAAAGTAAAAACTGGGTCAGAAATGGAGATTATTAAAATGTACAGTTGCGCAACCCTGACCCTGCAAACCCCATTTATGCAACCGAGTTCCAAAATGCTTTTGAGTGCCTGATGACTCATGTGGCTTCTTCCTCTGGCTGGTTTAGTGTAGGCAAGAGGTTAGCAGACTGGGGGAAATTAAAACAACGTTGTACATTATATTGTTACTAGCCATCGAAAAGCCTATTTCGTATGCAAGACAGCAATGTTGAGATGTATGGAGAGCCCAAGGCTAAGTACAGAAGATAATTACATTTGGAATTTTACTGAGTTAAGTCATTTACAGCTTCAAATAGTTGCAGAGAAAAATCAGCCAAAACACACTTAAACTTTATGTTGTGATTTTTCAGGATAGAAAGGATTTTTTTAATGTCTTATCATCTTATATGACAAATTACTTTTTTTTTTTTAGTGAGATTTTCTCAAAAGTTATTTTCTTTAGCTAGTTAATATTTTTCCATTCAAAATACAGATGTGGACTTACTAGAACAGTAGGATATTCATCCAGGAAAAGGGCACATCGTAAACTTTCAAAAATGTAATGTAAGTCTTTGGAAACATCTTTAAATGGAGCATTTTGTTGAGGAGAAAAAAAAAAAAATGAATTTACCCCAGATTTCACTTATGATTAAAGAACAGGAAGCCCTTGAAAAATTAGATTCAACACAACAAGCTTTATATATCTGTTACTACCTGAATTTATATGTACTGCTGTAAGTATGTAATGTAAATTCCTGCTTTTTATTTATCTAATTGATGAAATTACATTCTTAATGAATGACTGATAAGGACATTGTTTACTAGAATCATCATGGTTTTCCAAATAGACATTGCAGACTGCAAATTTGAATTTCGGCCCCTTAATTACTCAGGAGCCGAGTATCTATTTTATTAAATATTCCTCACTCATGGCAAAGAGAGGGCAGGGGAAAGAAAGGAGTTAGACCCTCTGTAAGTCAGGTGGGTTTTTTTTGTTGTTGTTGTTTTGTTTTAATTCTCTTAGCAGCTTTAAAGGAGTGATGCAGTGGTTAAGTGCTCAGGTGCTAAATGGAAGATCGGTGGTTTGAAGCCAGTAGCTGCTGTGCGGGAGAGAGACCTGGCTATCTGCTCCTCTAAAGATGACAGCCTAGAAAACCCCACAAGGCAGCCCTACTCTGTCACATGGAGTCACTGAGTCAAAAATTGACTTCATGGGCACCTAACAATGACAGCAGCAGCTTTAATGCTTGTTTTGAGGTGGATGTGGTCTTAAGTAGCACACACCACTATTATGAGGATTTGACGATTATTTGTGGATTTCATGTAGTCCCAGATTTCCTTCCATTCTTCAGCCCTAATTCAGATTAAAGGTAAATTTGTTAAACTTTTGATGGAAATCATAGCTCATCTGGCCAGAGCCACTACACAAAGGCTACGTGTCATGTTCCCAGTACTGTTTTTGCTTGGAAGTTTGGTTTTAAAGGCATTGACGCTAATGGAAAAACCAAAAAACCAAACCCACTGCCGTCAAGTCGATTCTGACTCATAGCGACCCTACAGGACAGAGTAGAACTGCCCCGTAGAGTTTCCAAGGAGTACCTGGCAGACTTGAACTGCCGACCTTTTGGTTAGCAGCTGTAGCACTTAACCAGGGTTTCTGCTAATGGAGAAAGGCACAGGCTAATTCCGAAGGGTTCCGTTTTAAGGCAGGATCATTAAACTAAAGCCCGCGGGCTAAGTTCTGTGGGCTAAGTCCTGTGATCTAAGGGTGGTTTTTACAGTTTAAATGGTTGGGGAGTAAAATCAAAAGAAGAAGAATATTTCATGACACGTGAAAATTTTGTGACATTCACATATTAGTGTCCACATATAAAGTTTTTTTGGAACACGTGCTTATTTACATATCGTCCATGGCTGTTTTCATTGCTAACATGGCAAAGTTGAGTAATTGCAGCAGAGACCTGTATGGCTTACAAAACAATTTACAGTCTGGCCCTTTGCAGAACACATTTGCCAACCAACAGGTCAGAATAAAACAATGTGCATCATCATATTAGCAGCTTATTCCCTTAGGTTCCTGGCTACTTGAAGGACTTCTTACTCCTTCTTACCTCTTCCTTCCCAGCTGTGGTGTGTAAGACCTGTCTAGTTGCCACATCTGTCAGGCTTCTTCAACAGTAACTTCACATGACAAGCGTTTGCTGATCTTGGGGGGTCACGAAAAGCCAGCTAAGGAATATTCATTCATTCACTAAAAATTATCAGGAGCCTACTACATAGCAGGAACCTTGCTGGAGCCACTAAGGAGCACAACAGTGAGTCAAACAGGGCTGCCCTCCTGGTTCTTATATTCTAGAAAATAGACAAAAAAATGAATAATTTCCAAAAGTACTGTCCACTTATTGGGCAGTGCTGGCTGACACTATGAGTTATTGAAAACACTAGAAATTTGTTCAGAGGAGGGCGTTTCAGTGGTAGATATGGGCCCAGACGAAGCATATTGGATCTGTTCGTTAGTATTCAATCAGAGGAAATACATAAGAAACAGTCAGAAGCCTTTAGCATTTAACACTTGGCCTGAGAGCAAGAGAAGCCCTCAGCAGAGATTGCATGGAGAGTCTCTGGGCTGCAGACCTGGCAAGGGAGAGTTAAATTCAAAGCCAGACTCCCTTTAGGCTTCCTGTTTCTCTGAAATTCAGCATTTCCATGTTTGTGCTGTCACTTTTGCCATTTCACACACCCATGTCTGGAAATGTGCTTTGTAGATTGACTTACTTAACATTTCATTGTGCCCATAGAACCTGATGTTGGGGAAATTGGGTTCACGAAGCAGCAAGAACACTTCGAATTTCTGGGTGTGCATGCAAACAGCCTTTTTTCTCCGTTTCCCATTGGCATTGTTCCCCTCTTCTCCCAACAGCAGACTGGTATATCACCTCAGCTGGGAGCACGTACGCCATGTGCACAGTTGACTCAAGTGTTACTTGTACTATTTACCTTAAATAAAGCATTTCCCAATCTAGCAAATTCCTATACCTCCAAGCACCTGAAAGTAGATCACCAAGTTACCATGAACTCGAATTAGGAAAGCGTTTGTGCCATTCAGCACCACAAGAAAGAACAATCAGGTTTGGACAATTCCCGGAGGATGATCCCTGTATTACAGTAGGAAGGAAAACCTCCTCTACCCCCAGCCTTACAAGGTCTTTCTCTACGGAGCAATACTGAGACCTACAGTGTTTACATCCAGTGTGCCCCCATTGTAAAAGCAAACCCAATAAGCTCAAATTGGATCTTACAGTATAGATCAATTGAAATTCATTATGTGCACCTTAGAGAATCATTGTAAAAGAGATTTCACAAGAGAAATAGGAGGACAGAGTCAGTCAGCCCAAGACTGGACCAAAGATGGTTAAGGTGTCTTGAGTATTGTCCTGTGTACTTTTCCAGCCCCCCCTGCATCGAAACCCCAGAAACCTTGGCTGTGGCCCAAAATGGGAGGCGCTTGTGTCTCTGACTCATCAGTCAACCCTCCCTGAAGAATTAGATAAAATTTCTTTTTCTAAATAACTAATGTTAGCCTTAGGGGGTAGTGACTAGAGCTTTTCCCTTCATTCTGCTATCTGTACAGTATTACACTTGAATCAAACTGCAAAGCCTCTGAGATTCTAATGGTGAGATTTCAGGCAGACAAGCAGAAATAAAGAACAATGGTTCAGGGATTCTGACTCAGACCCATGTTATCCGTGCTGTGCGTGATGGCTGCCCTGTTCCTGTGTATTTAAAATATGACTCAATTTAAAAACCAAAGTTCTAGCAAAATATATCGATTACCCAAAGCAGGAGGCATGCGCACACACACGCGTTAATTTGAAGGTGTCAGAATTTATAATGGCTGCATATATATACAACTTCATAGAAGACAATTGGTTAATTTGTTTTTTTTCTCGTGTTGTACCTGTTACTTGTCTCATTGAGAGAAACGAGAGAGTCAAAAAGACATCTAAATGGACATTCTGAGTGTTTGAATGTTTTTCATGGCATTTCATTATTACAAAGACAGTTGTCACTTTTTGACATTTTACCAGTGGACTAGATGGGGATTAACCCTCTTACCTGGGGGCCTTACACTATAAACCCCCAGGAACTGTGCGTCTTACTACTGTACAGATAGGTACTTAACATCAAGACACATGGACACCACAGAAATCATTCGAGTGAAGGACATGACTTTTTGAAGGCACAGAATGAGATTTCAGGTCTTACATGTTCTCTTTTGACAGATTCTTCTGGAATGATACGCAGATGAGATTAGCCAGTATCAGAGGGGAAAAAAAAAACATCCCAACAACCAATATGCTTGGTCTTACATGAGTCATCAAACGTATAGCTCCCACCCCACCCCACCCCACCCCACCCCCAAGGGACAAAGACAGAGGAACTGGAAATATGATGAAATTAAGTACTGCCCACCCAAAATGCCATGGTCAGTTTGTAAAAAAGGACTTGAAGCTTCCTTTATAGTTGAGCACTAGTTATTGGCCAGACATGAACTCATGGATTTAAACTCATTTTAGCAATTTACCTGGATTCACCCCAGGTGTGACTCGTCTGTGAGATCTGTGGTTGAGATCATCGCAAAAGGCGTTTGCATGACTGAAGTGTAATTCCATTTTGGAAAAAGAGAAAACCCTCCGATTTAATAGATGAGAAAAAAAAAAGTTCCTGACGGATTTACCTTTTGTAGAAAGCTGAGACATGAGGTGCGTTTTTCTGACCACATGTGTGAGTTTATCTGTTCCGTGACTGCGGACCACGTGACGTTGCTCTGTTGTCACCACTTTCTCATCTCAGTCCTGTGAAGATGTGTTTTGAAAGAAAGAAAAGAAGCCTTAGAGATTCGGGGTTTTCATCGTATTCAGGGTTCACCCTGTGTCAGAGGACAGGGCTGAGAACATACTTGCTGCAGACCCTTGGCCTATAAGCTGTTGAACGTGAATACTTAAAGCAGCCAAGAGGAGAAGGAGTCAGCAAACTGAAGGCAGTCTGCCTGGTGCAGCCTGGAGGAGGGAGTGGTCTACCTTTTCTTCCTTAATAATTTTATTCCATTCAACCGCTATTTACTAAGCACCTATTGTATTCAGAGCACTGGATAAAGATAAGGAAGGCGGCCTCTTCCTTCCTGTAATGTGCAGCCCCTAAGGGAGGGTAAGGCCGGCTCGCCTTGAACTGTTCCACCAGGCAGAGTTCATAAGTCAGAGGGGAGCCCTTAGGCTTTGTGGAGGTGATGGGGAAAGGGCTGTTGGCAGGGACATTCCAGGCTAAGGGAGCCGCCTATGAATTTGCTTGGATCGTAGGGTAAGGGGGAAGGATAGTGGAAGATCATACTGTTCTTTTTTTATTCATCTATCTGTTCAATAAGAAGTGGGGTGATCAACTGTCCCAGTTTGCTTGCTGGGACTGAGGGGATTCCCTGGGACTTGGGACTTTCCATTCTAAACTGGGAAAGTCCTGGGCAAACTGGAATGAGTTGGTCACCCTAATGATAAGTCTGAGTCCACTGAATGTGGGGAGAGCTATCGAATGCCCTAAATTCTGCTTGTAATTATTTCATAAGGGAACTTAAAAACCATTTGAGCAGATATTGAGCTCCTACTGTGTGCCAGGGCACTGTACAGGGTGCTTCACACCCACAATTTCATTGAATCCTCACACCCTTCTGTCAGTAAATACTGCCCTCTTTCCTTGATTCTGTCTCACTTTTGAAAAGAAAGACGTAGTGTTTTGGAAATTAGTAGATGTCTTACATTTAATGACCTCATTTAATATAATGTTTCTTCCTGTTCCTTGGAAACCCAAAAAAACAGGTGTTACTAAATTAATGGTGATCTTAAAATATAGACATCTAGGAGTCTGATAAATAATTTTCAGTGTCCTCTCACAGAAGGGAGCCGCGGTGGCGCAAGGGTTAAGCGCTCATCTGCAAACCCACCCGGCAGTTCCAGGGGTAAAGGATCTGACAATGAAAGATTACAGCCTAGACAACCCTATGGGGCATTTCTGCTCTGTCACATGGGGTCGCTATGAGTCGAAATCGACTCAACAGCACCCAACAACAACAACCTCTTACGGGTGAGGAAACAGGTTGAGAAGGACTCGTTGAAGGCCAGTGGCTGATGATAATGGGCAAAACCCAGGATCCTAACCCAGTATGTGTGCCTTTGTAGCCTCTTCTCCTTTTGCTACAGGGCACTGCCTTAAGGCTTTTGTCCAAGGGCTCATCATGGCCCAGTGGGGTCTTGTGCACACACTCAGGAGCCCCACACCTCTGGTTTTAAACCTTGACTTGTGGGGCCATGACCCTTTTTTGCTTTGCCAAACTCTTTCCTGAGCAATTCATGGAGGCAGGGCATGAGTTCTGTGACTCCGGCATCACTCTGGAGTTTTCTAAGTCATCGACACTAAGAACATAAGCTATAAGAACATGTCAGCAGGGAGGAAAGTGCACGCATTTCAATAGCAGAGGAAGACATTAATCCTAACACAAATCAATTACTGTACGGACTTTCCTCATGATTACAGTTCGCGGTGTTGTTTGTAATCACACCAGCTTCCTAGACTTTCACAAATATATTACAGTAAAACCTGTGAAAGCTGGAGCTCATGTAAGCTGGAAACCTTTCAGAGAAGGAAAACTTAAATATTTTACACTAATACAGAGTGTTGGAAAAGTGTCAAAGACAGAAAACTTGAGAGACCCAGAAAAACAAGGCAGTCCCCGTCAAGTTCTGGCTCTCACAGGTTTCTCTGTATCTGCAATGTGTCCCTGTCTGTCCCTTTCTAAACCCACTCCTGGCCATAGTCAAGACAGCTCCTCACAGCAGTGGCCTCACGGGGCCTCAGGACTCTTCCTGAATAAGCCCAGAGCATGCTGGGAGAGAAGGCCTAAAAGCATGGTAGCTTCATGGTGCTACTGCTTTGTGACTGGGGCCAAGAAAAAGAAGAGTCTCGGCGTTTCTCACATCCACGTGATCCTTTGAAAACCAAGACACTTATTTTTCATAATTTGAAATCCTGTTCAACTCTGGGAGCATTAGAATTCCTAGACTATGACTGAGTATTAGTGTACGTCTGCTTTAAATGTCAAGAGAGTCTTTAATAATAACATTTCAGGAATGTTAAGATGGTGACAGAATACAATAAAAGTAGGGAAAGTCTTCGATTAGGGTGAAATGAACCATGTGTTGCCCAACACCTGAGTGTTGTAGAAGGTTTTAAAGAAATCCTTCAAAAGTTTTCACTGGTGCCAGGCTTTGAAGACATATGAATTACCGTAGTTTGACCAAGTGGATGGAATATATTGTTGTTGTTAAGTGCCATCAAGTCAGTTGTGACTCATAGTGACCCTGTGTTCAACAGAACGAAGCACTGCCTGGTCCTGTGCCATCCTCACAATCTTTGGTATGCTTGAGCCCATTGTTGGAGCTACTGTGTCAGTCCGTCTCATGGAGCGTCTTCCTCTTTTTTGATGACCCTCTACCTTACCAAGCATAATGTCCTTCTTCAGGGACTAGTTCCTCCTGATAATGTGTCCAGAGTACATGAGACAAAGCATCGCCATTCTCCCTTCTAAGGAGCATTCTGGTTGTACTTCTTCCTAGACAGATGTGTTTGTTCTTCTGGCAGTCTGGAACTGGTTGGTAAATACTGAGTTTGGTAAAAGAGTTTATTCTTCCTCTTTTCCAAGTGCTGCTTTTTTTTTTTTTTTCTTTTTAAAACCTGTGTAACTGGATATATCCTGCCTAAATCGATTAACCTGTTTGGATTATCCTTGTATACAAACTACTGAGAAAAATAATACAGCCACTGTTTAGGACATACTCAGTTCGTGCCAGGGCGTAGTATCAGTCAAACTTACCTGAGTACAAAAATCACTTGAGGTCCTTATTAAAGATTCCTACTCCTGGGTCTCTCCCTTGGAGTGTCTGGCTCAGCAAGTTTAGGTGAGACTCCTGTCGGCTAAATTGGGAGATGGCCATTATATGGGAATAACCCAGACTTGCCTGTTTCATAAGTAGAGTGACTGGTAAAAATACAAATTCCCACCCCTCCCATGGAGGTTCTGAATCTGTGTAGGGGACCCCACAGGTCTGTGTTTTTAGTGTCGCAGGTGACTCTTGTGATTACACCAGCGTGGGAAAACCAGACCAAGCATCATACAGCCCCGATTCTAGTCATATTGCACCCTCTTCTTAGCTCTGTGACCTCAGTTATATTCACCTCTGTGAGCCTCAGTTTCCTTAATTACAAAATACGAGAATGGGGCTACTACCACGACTGCCAGTTGCTGTTAAGTCAGTTCCCACTCATGGTGACCCCAAGTGTGTCAGAGTAGCTGTGCTCCATAGGGTTTTCCATGACTGATTTTTCCAGAAGTAGGTCACCAGGCCTTTCTTCCACAAGGCCTCTGGGTGAACTGGAACCTCCAAACTTTTGGTTAGCAGCCAACGTGTTAACCATTTGTACCACCCAGGGACTCCTGAGAATAGGACTGAATCAACCCACTGCGTTGAGTTGATTCTGACTTGTAATGGTCATCCTATAGGACAGAATAGAACTGCCCCATAAGGTTCCCAAAGCTGGAATCTCTACGGAAGTAGCCTGCCACGTCTTTCTTCTGCAGAGCACATGGGGGGTTCAAACGATCAACCTTTTTGGCTAGCAGCCAAGCACTTTAACTACTGTGCCACCAGGGCTCCCTGAGAATAGGACTCCCAAAACAAACCCACCACCCTCAAGTCTATTGTGACTCAGCGACCCCATAGTTTCCAAGGCTGTAAATCTCTACATAAGCAGACTGCCATATCTTTCTCCTGCGGAGCTGCTGGTGGTTTCGAACTGCCGACCTTTCAGTTGATCTCTTTAGAGAATAGAACCAGAGGACTTGAAATAGCCACAACAGCCTTTGCTTCTGTGAAATCAAATGAGTGGCTTGGCCCCTTCTTCTCATCTGTCTCCAACTAATTCTCGCATTTTTCCCCACACAAAATCCTTTGTTCCTTTCAGCAGGATTTTGTTTCTCGTGAGTGAGAACTGCCAAATTGGCCTTAAAATGATTAGTCCTCCTGACAACACATAAAATGATTGTGTTAAATGGACCCAACACCATGTTCCCTTTTCTCTGCTAAAAGAACAAGCTTAATCTCCTTAGTTTCTGTCTTTGAAGATGTTGAAGGAAGTGCCTAGCCCTCGGCAGCTATCAGTTGGTTCAGAGCGACACACACGTTCTGGTCTGTCACATCCTGGGCTATCTGAAACCTCATTTGAGACACCATGGCTGATAAAAGAGGGGATGACCTGTATCAGCCAGGGGGGCAAAGCATTTTCCCAGGATGAAGGAAAGATACAATGAGAACCAAGGAGATGAATCCATAAGAAACGGGCTTCATCTTTCCTATCCTCTGTTCCATTCTTTAAACCATCAAAATTATTTCTCTGCCCAGTTAGCCCAGCGGCAGACTCCATCGAGCTTCAGTTATGTTGATCCAGATTCCAAATGTATACCCAGCCCGGAGAAGTCTAGATAAACCAGACTGATTTAACTTTTCTATTTCTTAAAAAGCTATACTTTTTGAAGTTCACAGAGCGGTAGATACTGTGCTGAGCCGAAGGGCAGGAGCATGTCTGATTCTCAAAACAATCCTTCAAACCTCAAGGATTCTTAGTTCATATTTAGAAGGAGAAGGTAAATAATTTTAAAAGGTTACATAATGTGCCCGGGGTCACAGAGCCAGAATTTGAGCCCAGTACAGTATGTTTCTAAGGAGCCCTGGTGGCACAACGATTAAGCACTGGTTCGAATCCACCCAGCAGCTCTGTGGGAGAAGGACCTGGCGATCTGCTCCTGTAAAGATTGCAGCCTAGAAAGCTCTATGGGGAGGTTCTCCTGTCACATGGGGTTGCTAGGAGTTGAAAATCAACTTGACAGCACCTAATAACAACAACAATATAGTCTGTTTCTAGTGCCTAATGTCCTGAACCGTTTTTGCTTTGCCATCATTCTGCAGAACTGCGAAACAAACAAACTCACTAATTAAAACAAACAGCAAAACCCGGCACAAGCAGCTCACCCACATGTGCGGTCTTCTTGCCGTTCCTCCTGTGCCACGTACTCACTCTGTGGAAACCCTGGCGGCACAGTGGTTAAGAACTATGGCTGCTAACCAAAAGGTTGGCAGTTCGAATCCACCAGGCACCCCTTGGAGACTCTATGGGGCAGTTCTACTCTGTCCTGTAGGGTCGCTGTGAGTTGGAATCAGCTCTACAGCAGTGGGTTTGGTACTCGTTCCATACCCACCAGGAAAGCTTCCAGAGAGAATTCTGTTATTCTATCACAGCGTAACATTTTTGTTCAAGAATTTTACAAAGTTTTCAGTGGACTTTTGGACTGACTGTCTCAACCTCCTTTTTGTTGCTTTTCCTGGGATTCACAGTTCATGAGGGAATGTTGGAATATACTTGTTAATATTAATGAAATGTTTGGATTCTCATAATAATGCAAGGATGCCATGCAAATTGACGGGGATGGTGACTTATAGCGACCCTACAGGACAGAGTAGACCTGCCCCAACAGAGTTTCCAAGGAGCGCCTGGTGGATTTGAACTGCCAGCCTTTTGGTTAGCAGCTGTAGCTCTTAACTACTATGCCACCTGGGCTTTATTATAAATGCAAGACAGTCATTGAAGAGGGCTGGCATGGTTTTGATGGGTGTGTAAATGTTTGGCCTTTTTACCTCAAAAATGAAAAATTGTATTTGACAGGGTTCATCTTTAATTGTTTAAGCACTTTGTGTTAGAGGTATAATTGAGAATAAAAATCCCAAACTCATCCAAGAATGTGAGAGTACACGACAGTTTGGACTAACCAAACAGAAACAAAAACTTGCATTTTTGTCTTATTCTGTCGCCTTGCTCATCTTTTAGATGATGGTAAAATTGAAATTGAGGCAAAAAAAGCAACCTGGATAAATTTCAGGATGGATGATGAATCTAAATGATGGTTCTCATAAAAAAAATAAAGGAATGTTCCCTATGGTAGTTACCTCCAGGGTTTTGGATGTGGCTGTGTATACAAGTTCTGAGTACGTGTTTGCAAAATAGGGTTAGAACCTTTGACAAGCAAAAGGCCAGCCTTTGGGTGAAATGTGAAGATGGCCCCCTTTGGTATTGGCGATTTGAATTTTTCTTCTACCAAGTTGTCTTTGCTATATCAACAGTGTTTACCCCAAATTAACTCGCATTTAATATTCAGCAGACTCCTCAGTAAATACCACCTCTCCTGCCTTTAACTCGCAACGTTCAGCAAGGCAGAAAAGTCTTGTTTTTAAAGAGTGGCTTATATGCCTTAATTCTTTCTGCCCTATAAGAATTTGAAACCAAAATTTTTTTTTGATCATAAGTATATTTTAGTTGTAACACCTCCAAATTTAGGGCACTTAACATAGAAAACAAATAACTGTAGGAAAATGCCATTCCCCACATTTTAATTGTTCTGACTGAGCCACTTTGGAAAACTAAATTCCTTTAGCATTATGTGTTAAGAGCATCTGCATCTTTTAGTTTGGCTGTTCAATAACTTACTAAGGAACGGAGGATGAATAACATAAAGTGCTCCTAATATGGTATCGTTTTCATTTCCTGTTTGTTGAAAGATAAATGCTAACGTTGTAAGGCTTTTTTTTAAATTTATTCCTCCCTGAACCACAAGAGAATAAAAAGAAAAAATCAAATATGATATGGCTCAAGACTGAGTCACCCACTTAGGGTAAGAGAAAGGTTTTTCTCTTCTGTGTGCCGTTTTTCCTTTTCCTCTGTCTCCCCCCAGTTCCTGAACTCCCTCTCCCTCCCCTTAAAAAACAACTGTATTAAAGAATCTGAGTCTTATTTCTTTTTTTTATTTTGGGATAATTTTAGATTTACCAAAAATCTGTTCATTGATTTTTAAAGGATTTAGGGTTATATGACATAGGAGGGACGAGTCCCTCCCCAATTCTAAGGCATTATTTTAGACAAATGGTCTATAAATTTCTTTTTCCTTTAAATTTTATTTATTTTTGTTGTTGGTGTTGAGAAGATACACAGCAGAATCATACATCAGTTCAACAGTTCCTACATGTACCATTTAATGACATTGATTACATTCTTCAATTTATACAACCATTCTCACCCTCGTTTTCTGAGTGTGTTCCTCCACCATTAATGTAAACTCACTGCCCCCCTAAGGTTCCCATCCAGTCTTTTCTAATTGCTGTTGTCAGTTTGATCCCATATAGATAGTTCTTAAAAGAGCATAATGCTCAAGGCAGACCTTGTTTACTGGTTAAACTAAAACAGTTGTTCGATTTTAAGATGGTCTGTAAATTATTGACCTAAGACAGTTCTCTCTTTCCCTGTCTCCCTTGCCTCTTTTATCCCTACCGCCTTCTCTCCCTCTGTCATCTCTTCTGCATTTTCCCTAGACCACACAGCTGTTACCTCAACTATACCTTTATCTTTTGTAGATATATCTCCCCATTTATTTTACAGAAATAATTATTTTATATCCCCTGTGCCCAGTTGTTTCAAGGTATCACAAACATCATAAGGTTAAAACAATCCAAGGCAAGTACAAAAAAAAAAAAAAAACTAATATCTAAAAAGTAGTATTTGAGTGCCTGCTGTGTACGTACAGTTAGAAACTCCTATGCTTTTTTTTTTTTACGGAATCAGTAGACTTAAAGTTTTAAGATAAGACTAGCACATAGTAGGTACTCAAATACTGAATAAATGAATAAGGAAGCTTATTCTGTGTTCATCTGAAAATGGAAAGCTTGTAGTCCTTGTAGTCCTGCCTGCTAAATCTCACTTGCTAGCACTGTCTTAATCTGTACCTACCTGTTAAGAAAGATGAAGTTAATTTTGTATGAATGTATCCGTCTGTCTAGGAGTTTCTCCACAACCACAACAGATGAATTTATGAGTTGTAGCTCCCTAGCTTATTTTCCCCTGGCTTCTGGTGAATAAGGTTAGCTAATAGGCATGATTCACTTTTGTCTTTTAGCTGTCTGTGTTACAAGGGGCTCCTTGGTGCCAGCTGGTCTACAACTTCCCAGTTAAAGGCTAATGTATTTTCTGTTGAGAAATCTCACACTAGCACCTCTGGTTACTTGGAGTTAGGCAATGGTCTTAGAGATTTCAAAACAATTAAGCAATGAGAATGATTTTGTCATGTGCTGTGGCGCCATAGTTTAACTTGGAATACGTAGCCTGTTGGATGTTAAGATAGTGATGCACTTGTATTCAGAGAAGTAACCAAGCATTTTCTCCCTACTAGCTTGCCAAAGACAAAGAGCGCCTGCAAGCTATGATGACCCATCTGCATGTGAAGTCTACAGAACCCAAAACCGCCCCTCAGCCTGTAAGTACTGATCCATGCCAAGTGGCAAGAGAAACCAAATACCTTACGGTATTTTCTTCTCTGCTTCCCCACCCAGGCCTACTTTGGTAGATTTGAGAGTTGAAGATTTAAAGTTCAGTCACTTTCTGGGTTCCCTATTATGATGAAGGCACTGTGCTAAGCATTTTGAGAGATAGTAGGATGTTTTAGACCTGATCTTTGCCACAAGACCCAACCAGCTTTTCTTTGGTACAGAATGATGGGAGCTAAATTTCTTAGGAGTTCATTGAACAAAGAAAATCGTTATGAATGGTGGGAACTCAAGAGAAGGCAGCCAGACCACTAAGGCAGAAGAAAGAGGTATTTCAGCCTGCCTAATCTAAGAGACTGCAGTGTGTGAGGAAAGGAGCAGTCCAGTCTAAGTAACAAAGGAAGGACATGGGAAACACAATGTCAGTTGCTGTCAGATTGATTCCAACTCATGGTGACCCGCTGTGTGTCAGAGCAGAACTGTGCTCCATAGGGTTTTCAGGGGCTGATTTTTCAGAAGTAGATCACCAGGCCTTTGTTCCAAGGTGCCTCTGAGTGGGCTCGAACCTCTCCAGTCTTTCAGGTAGCAGCCAAGTATTTTAACCATTTGTACCACCCAAGGACTCGACTGTAAGAATAGTCAGAGGCTGAATTATGGAGAGTATCTCATAGTTACTAAGGAGTTTGAAGTGAAAATTGCTCCTTTGCAGTTTAGGTGTAATTTTTACAAATCTCCTTTTTCTTGCCTCGTTCCCTTTGACTTAACCTTGACCATCCAAGCACAGGCAATTAACATCCAAGCGGAAGGATGATATCTTAGCCCCAAATCCTATCTTGGGCCTCATTCCATGTTATAAATCGATCTCTTTAACAGTTTTGTTTCTCATATACTTATATTTCTAAAAATCTCCTAGTAGCTTCAACTGATTATTCAAAACGGAGAGAGTGCTTTGCTGCTTGATTTTTAAGATTTGTAAAATTTAAAGGTACACTGCCTTTATTTGATTTTGCTTGGAGTCACTGTGTGAAAATTAATTGAGCGTTGACAATCTATGGTTAGTACCAGCAATTTTAATCAATATGCAATGATGCAGCTTAATGGCAAAGTATTGGTTTATCTGTTTTGACTGATTTTTTTCTATAAATAAAGCAAACATACACCCATAGATGTATGATTTACGGTGATAGAAATAAAACGGAGTCAGACTATTAACCCAGCAAATATGGTAGCCTGCCAAGATGCAGTTGGCAGACAAAATTAATGTCTGAAACAGAACACATTACTGAGATATAGGACATAAAATCATTAAACACTTCATGCATCCATTTTTACTAGGAAAGAGTCCTTAGTTTCCGTGTATTTTACACTAAATGACTGCAGGACTCCATGTGTGGGCTACTGAAAAGAAAGGATAAAAAAAGACCTAGTGTTGTGGAATCAGTAGTCAACTGCACTATTCATACCACCCTCTCCTTTTAAGGAAGATACGGGGAATAACACAAACCCAGCTCATCAGCAAATGGGTGAGACCCTTGAAATGACTTGGCTGACTTCTCCAACGGGCATCGCCAATTGCAAAGGGAACCAGTCTCCTTAGAATCCTCAGATAGTCTTCAGCAGGCGTTAGTTGGCAGGGAAAGTGTTTTTCCCAGGATGATGGCTTTGAGTCTTGAGACAGAGAAAGGGAGAGAAGGAGATGATCTCCTGTTTTCCCCGTGGAGTAAAAATAGCTGTGATAGAATAAGGTTGAGCCTCCGAACTCTAGGAATGAAATTGTTTTTGGTCATGGAGCTCTTTGGGAGGAAAAGGCTTAAAACTAAAGACAAACCCACTAAAACCCACTGCCGTCAAGTCAATTTCAACTCATAGTGACCGTATAGGACAGAGTAGAACTGCCCCACGGGATTTCAAAGGCCGTAATCTTTATGGAAGCAGACTGCCACATCTTTGTCCCACAGAGCAACTGGTAGGTTCGAACTGCCGACCATTTTGGTTAGGAACCAAGCACTTTAACCACTGCACCACCAGGGCTCCTTAAAAAACTAAAGACAAGTCATTGCAAAGCCCCATGGGGCGCTCCACGAGTGATGGGGCTGGGTATTGGCAGGCAGCGCCATGTGTGTAAATCTACATAAACCACAAAAGGACCATTGGGAATCTCTATGAGGACCAGTGTTAAGCAGCCAGTAAACAGGGAAAAGCAGCCGTAGGGGGAAAATGAACAGGGAAGGAAGGTTTGACTTGATTAATGTTAAAAAAAAAAAGAAAAAAAAGTGTTTTACATTCTAGAAAATTATAACTTTGAAGGGGACCTCCTACTAAATTTATTTTTAACTGCTCTATTGAAAATTCTCTACCACTAGTCAACATTATCTCTTAGTAGCTCAGCACAGTATTTCTTTATTAAAAGAAATAGGCACGAATATTTTTGACTGAAAAATTAATAGCTTTTGAATTGATACACAGCAGGTTTTCTTTTGCAAAGAAGTCCAATATCGCTGCACAGCACTTGTATAACCATTTATTTAGAGTCCAAGTCAAACCTTTGACAGCTAGAGCAGTGCTACAAGCCAATATAAAGAACTCCAAGATGTAAACCAACAATAGGCCGTCTGTGTGAGGTTTGCCATTGTCAAATACATAGATTGTTTGGATTAGTTTATGTAAATGTACTGTTGTATTACCCGTTGGAAAAAAAAAGATCCCATTTGTATATGAAAAGTGGTTCCCTTCACAGGCAGCATTATAAATTCCTGATCCTTTAACTTACATGTAAGAAGTAAAAATTGGTGCCTGACAAGCAGATACTGTGTGACACCCTGTTGTTGGAGTGAACCTGCCGTCTTTTCATTTATTGGAAAATTGAAAATTTTATTATAGATACCATCTTACAAATCAGGAATTATTAAAATATGGATAGGTGAGGCATTTGGAAATTAATTATAAAAGGTAAACGTGTAATGTTTTGCATAAATTTTTACTTCCCCCCACCCCCCAAAAAAAGGTGACGCATACAGGAAACCCTTGATTCTTTGAATTTTAGGGACAGAGAGAAATCTGGTGGCCGATTGTAACGTGCAAAAAACGTTCAGTGTAGCCTGCAATTAACTCATTTCACCCTGAATAATGGGAAGTGTAGCGTTTGTTTAGATTAGTACCCTTCTAGATGGGGACCTTTGATTTGAATCAAGCAGTCATCAGGGATCCAAGTCTAACCAGAGATGGGGACTTTCAGGTTACAGCGTTGCCGGTAATTTTACCAAGTTTTTTTTCTTTTTTCCATTTTTGTTTAAAAGGAACTGCATGTTTATTTTGAAATTCTTAGTGATAGGATGCTTTGCTGTAAATGGTACATTTCTTTTCGCCAAATGCCATATCCTACTGACCGGTCCCCATTTCATCACGTCAAAGAAATCGCTGAGGTGTTCTTAGACTGCTCTCGTGCCAGCTCACAGACAACGTTTTCTGGACCCCATGGTGGTGCTTGTCCTCAGATTTGGATCCTTAGAAGATGCCCTCATCTCGGAACTGTCCCCAGGTTTTTAGCTGTGAACCTCACCTCAGCCCACGCTGGGAAGCGCACGAGCTTGCGGTTTTCATGTCCCCCCGACTCTCTATAGCATCTCTTCCTGCTTGCCGTAAAATCTTTTAAACCGAAAAGTCCTTTCCTTTCAAAATGATACCCAGGTCTCAGACGGTAGGTTGTTTTTGGAAAGGGTATTTGCGCATTTAATTCCATCCTCATTCTCTGCCTGTGTGATGGCTAGGCCTTGGTCACTTTGTGAGAGAGGTGGTATTGTAAGTTGCCACGAAGTTGATTCTGACTCATGGAGACCCCATATGTGCAGAGTAGAACTGTTCCATAGGGTTTTCAAGGCTGTGACCTTTTGGAAGCAGATTGCCAGGCCTTTTCTTCTGAAGCACCTCTATGTGGGTTTGAACTGCCAACCTTTCAGCTGGTAGTCAAGTGCTTAACCGTTTGCACCATACAGGGACCCTGTGGTATTGCCACATTTAAAATTAAACTAGTCCAGTAGCAGATATTTATTGAGCATGGTACATACTGAAGATAGTGTAGTAGAACAAGAAAGTATTGTCCCTGATCTTGAGAGTATTAGGAGTCTTGTGGGACAAACTGACAAATAAACGCACCCCACTACACACACACTCTGTCTCATTGCATCGAGCTGCTTTGTAGACGTTGAACTACTGACATAGAATGGTAGGGTGTTGGAAGGCTTCTAGGGAACAAACCCTAAAAGATAACTAGGAAGAACTGCGAGAAAGTCAGTCAGTTTCATGAATCTGCCTTGGATTAAGGGTGGGTGCATGTGTCTGTGTGTCTGAGGGAGGGCAGCTGGAAGAGGAGTAAGGATCCGCGTGGAGGAAGAAAAGGAAAAGGAATAGCCGACATCAGCTAAGACAAGCTTTTCATACTTCTCATCTTATTAAGGCTGTGCCAGGTATGGAAGAGAGTCTTCGAAAGTCCACCCGGGCCACTGTGTGCTCTTGCGGCTGGGTACATACTCAGGGAATACCTTTATCAGTGTTTATTGTGGCCGAAATTTGTGATATTTTGCGTTTTAAAAGGTTCTTCTCTTTCCCGTGGAAAGAGAGGCAAAAGAGAAAAATCATACCATAGTAAATTGCCCCAGTGAAAATGACTGATACTCTTTTGTTCCAAAGTCAGTAACATTATTTAAGTAAACACCAAAGTGTATTGCTTGGGGGTTACCGCCTCCATGTGTGCTCCTTGGAGAATTTGCTGAGATATTTCCATGGAGGGGGTGTAACTAAGAGGACAAAACAATAACAGCAACAACAAAAAGACACGTCTCTGTTATGACCTTATTAAGTTGTTAAGGATTTTTTAAAAGACTTTTCACGATATATCATTATGTCAGGGAAACACTGTAAATCATATTTTATAATACTGAGTACATGAGAGGTACGCCTTGCTTTAGGGTATTCCTACGCATCAGAGAACACTCCTGATCCCAGAGAAACCACATTCTTTCAGAGTTGGTGGGCAAGTAATTACAGTGTAGGTAGCATATCCTTCTTTATGAAAATGTTATAAAACATTTACAGGAACTCTTGGGTATTTGGAATGAAATATACTATTAGATTTTTCTTTTTATGCATTTTCTTTTACTCTAACCATAGCAATTAGGACTGTTTGGAAATCATGTGTTTAGCTACTATAAAAACACAGTGCTCCCCACCCCCCACCCCCGAAGAAAAAGGGTCTTTTAACTCTTAAAGTAACGGCTGATTGTTTGGGGTACTGTGGCCTTGCTTTAGAGTTGAAGAAATAACATTAGGTGGTCATAAAAAGGGATTCTCAGGGACAACACACAAAAGCTGTTTTTATATACTGTTTTTCATTAAGTCCCCCTCCTCAACTTAACTCCAGTGGTTTTTTTGTTGTTGTTTTGTTTTTCTTTTTTGTAGCATCACTGCCAGTAACACCGCTTTCCAGGCCGTTGCCCTCTGCCAGCCCCGTCTCTAAAATTCAGTAACACAGCCAGGCCGAGACAGTCAAGGAGGCAAAGGCTGGTAACAAAAGCCTCCAGCTGCCACCCACTGCCCTACCCTCCCCACAGCCTGGTAACGTCCCTTTGGCCTCAGAAAGGCAGGCGGCCTGTGAACGCCAGTGATTCATGTCGAGCAACGTCATGCAGTTAAAGCATGTCTTGAGCCCTGCTCAGGCCAGTAAAACCAACAGCAGAAAAACAAGTTCTGTGAGCCTGGAAGGTCTCTGCCACACTGCTGTGTCCCTTGGTGTTTTGGTTTCAGGTTTGCCTTTTGTTCTCAGAATCTGTTTTCTTGTGAGGCAAGAGCACAAACAAAAACAAAAATGAGTTCTTATGGGAATACTTACAAGTCTGTTTCTGTCCCGGGTTTACATCAGCGGTTTGTTTATTTTTTTAAAAAATGTGAGTGACTCATCTTCTCTAACAGGGAGAGGAGGTTACCGTTCAAAACCTACAGATGAATTTTTTTTGTTTTTTTTTTTTAAAGGACAAACCCGGATATTAGGTAACTGATACAATTCGGATAGCTTGGATGGGTAACATTTCCAGAATAATCCTTCTGTAACTGAAATGGAGAAAAGGATGATACTTGAAAGCACAAAAAAAAAAAAAAATTTTTTTTTTAAAAAATAAAACACTACAGCAAATTTAAGTGACATAAGATTTTGACTTTTGGCCAGAGTTTCAAAGAGATTATCTTTGCCGAAATCATCCCATGATGGAAACTTGCCATGTAGAAAATATCAGCGTTACTGACTTTTCCAAACATAGCAACTTCTTTTTAAATAGAAAATGAACAAGTAGCCCTGGTGGCGAAAAATGAGCACAATAAGAAAAATAGGCTTTCCATCAGGAAAAGAAACCCTCCCAGTCCAATCCCTTCCTGCTCCATGCCCCGGAAAAAAAAAAAATGTCTTTTAAAACCTTAACTACAATCAGAAACAGGGAGCACATACACTTTTCATTTCTAATTGATGATTATATTAAGATCTAATAGTTTACAATTAAGATGAATATTTCAAGATTACAGCAAAACCCACGGTTGTTGCTGATTTGCTGTTATGTTCTAAGTCTGTAATTACTTTTTTTTTTTTTTTTGGGTCCCCCTTTTTTTCAGAGAGATCTTAATTAAAAGAGCAGGTTTGGTTTGAACACAGCCTGTTTTGAATCCTTCCCGGTGTCCCCTCTTATCTCTCCCGCGTGACCTTCCCCCTCAAAGATGGCTTCTCCTTAAGACAAGCATGTGATCATCAAACAAAAGTGTAGAAGTTAAGAAACTTCTATAGCAGTTGACAAGGTTGACATTTCATTAACTTGTTGGTTCAGCCTTCAGATGATTTCATGAGGCAAAGCACCCTGCGTTTGGAGTTTACAGCTTTTTGTTCTTCTTTCCCTCACAGACTGCAGTCATGTTTAATTTGGAATCTGGGCTCCTTTGGCAAATTAGCAATTAGAACAATTTTGTGGGAATATGTATATGTGTCATTAGTTTTCCTGCAAATTAATAGCAAGGGCAGAGGTCAGGCAGAAATTTTCCACTTGACTGCTGCTCCTCTATTGAGACTTGGCACTTGGTTTTGGAATGGCCACAGCTGTTCTCAGCCACACTCTTCCTCTAGGAGAACTGTCTTTTAATTAGTTTACCTCATAGCCATCATTACAAATATTACTGCCTCTCCTCCTCGAAATAAAATTACTGTTTCTACAAAATATTCCAGTGACATCTTGCACCACTGCACATTGATGGTGGGGTCACTCGAATGCAGCATTTAATCATTAGATCACCTCCATACACGTCTCCTAATTAGAGTCCTTACAATACATTTTTATCTGGTAATTAGCTGAGATTGGCTGCTTCCTCTGTGGCTTATTAGAGACAGCCCAGCAGTGGGTGTGAATCACAGTGTCATTTGTCAAGCCTGGTAAGCTCCCTCTCTGCTCTCTTCAGGCTTAGTGTTTTATTTCCAGTTGCCACCTATGTTCAGAAGCCTCTGGAAATCCTACCTATTCCCCTTTCTTCCTGGGTCGTGCTAACATGGAGGGATTTTCTTTTCAGTGTAGCTTTTTGGGCAGAAACAATCCAAATGCTGAATCTTTTGTAAGCTACGAGCGTCAAATTCTTTTCACATTTGATGACATTGTATTGTGTGGCTTGTCTTCTGTTCTTATATGAGGGCACCCATATTTACATGAGTTTCGGTTTGTGACAGTTAAATTAAAACTCAGTGAATTCTGTGTTTTTCCTCACAAACTGGAAATTAATGTGCGTATTTCTTAAGGACGCTTGTGTTTATATATAATTTTCATTTTGCTTTTAAGAAAGCCAAAACGTTGAGGGTAATGTGAAAAGAGAAGGCTAAATGTTGAGCTGGTCCTCAGGATTGCTTTACAGTTGTTCTGCACATTTTCTCTGACCCAGTGTTTTTCATGGACAGCAGTTGTGGTTATTATTCTGGTTTTCTTCATTACAATGCCTTGTATTTGCTCAGTAGATACGTATTGAATTGTATTCGTAAGCAAGGATAAAAGCTCTTCACTGAATCCTTTCCAAAAATGAGCGTACAAGAGAATGAAACTATTTAGTGTTTATTTTTCCATTCACCGGGCCTAAGAAGAAGATGATACACAAAGGTTTTAAAAGCACGCAAGTGTGTATTGGATGTTACAGGTTGTGAATATGGGCGAGTTATTTAATCTCTCCAAGCCTCAGCTTGCTTATCTGTAAAATACAAGGAATAGCATCTTAGTTATCAGTGGTGGGATAAAAATTAAATGAAACCCTGCAGTGGCAGGTGGTTGAAACATGATTTTTACACATCATTCATGGCTTTCCAGAGTGTTTGGATGTTCTTAGCTAAGCCTCATCAGAAAGCTGTATGTTGATGAAGATTAGCCTCTCATGCCCTAATTTCTTTGACCCTTCGCTGGGGCTGATGCTTGTGTGTACTGTCCCTGAACTTGGTCAGTGATTAAGACCCTAAGGTCCAAGGCGGAGAAGAGGTCAGCCCCAAACCTTTCCCCTTGCCTTCTCAGCCCAGCTCCTTTCCATGGCTGCCAACCGGAGCTGTTCACACTTAGTTTGCAAATGTGTGTCATGAAGCCAAGTCTCCACCACTATTGAGAAAGCAACTCACAGCGGCTCTTGACGGAGGATTTGTAAGGGCCAGGCCATCTCCATAGCTTGCTTTTCTCAGGCATTGGTGTCTGTTACCTGCTAAGCCAACATTTCAAGCTGAAACTAAAAAGGAAAGCATAACAAACAGCTTTCAACCCAACATTACATTTTCTGGCACCACAGTATTTCCCCAATATTTGATCTTTCTTCACGTTTACTGTTTTTTTATGGAACTTTCCTAAACATATCAGAGAATCCTCATGGCCTTTGTCAATACTAGAGTGTGAGTAAAGGCTGAGTCTTCTTAACAGTTTGGAACTGTCTTTTAATATGTTCTTTGATGATGATCACAGGGGAATCTCATTTTTAATAGCTTCCCCAAATAATGCCTCATACTTAGGCCTGGAGCAATTGTGAAATAGATTTATTGTGCTAAGTAATTTGAAAGCTGGCCTGAGAAAATGTCACCGTGAACAACAACAACAACAAAACCTACTTGGTGAAGTTTCTTGTATTTGGGGGCAGCTGTGTTTCTGTGTATCTGAGATAGTAATTACGTTACAATAGTAACAATCAAGTTCTTTAACACAGCCAGACTTAAAGTAATATTTCTGTACCAGTAAATTTTCGAAAATGGAGACAAGTCCATTTATAAGAACAGTACTAGTACTTCAAGGTGTGAAAGAGAGTAGATAGCTAGTTAGCTGGCTAGATGGATAGGTAGACAGATGGAGTCAAAATAGTAATCATTGATTTTCCTCTATACTACTTCAAATACATAATATTTACTTCCTTGATGCATTAGAGTATTCTATGTCTGAACACTGAAATTTGAAGGAAAAAATATGCCATATTCTTTTTAAATTAATAAATTCCAATGCCATATTTGATAGAGTTGAATGAAGATTACACATAAAGCTTTTAAAGATTAGTCTCTGCCAACTGATGGAAATAAATGAAGGCTTATTGGATCAGTGCCTCTCTTTTGAATGTGAGTCATGGGCCAAACATATTTCCAGTCGTTCCCATCTGTAAAGTTTCATTGTGGTGCTGGGTAGCCTAACCCTATGCTGTCCAGTGTGGTAGCCACTAGCCACGTGTGGCTATTTCAATTTACAGTCACAAAAGTGAAGTAAAAACAGTTGCTCAGTTGCGCTAGCACATCATTGCAGGAAGCTCTTTTGGATAGCTCAGACGTATACCAATGTATTCCAACTGATGTTTCCTAAAACCTAAGTCTGTAATGGTGCTACATACAAGAATGTCATTTCCCTCTTTGAGGTTTATGAAGCACATTAGGCTGTTGAAGACGGTGAGAAGTTGTGATTAAAGAAATTTGCTTTGACCTAGAATTTTCAAATTCCTTTGGCTTGGTAACCCCAGTAAACACCTAGTTAACAGCCTTTGGAAAACATTTGTCTCACCAAAAGACCAGGAGAATAGTGCAAAAAGTATTTTATTCTAAATCCTAAATGACTTTGTTTTCCCATATGAGCTCATCTTGTATTTCACTTAATTATAAACACATCTGAGTCCCTGGGTAGGGCACATGGCTAATATGCTTGGTTGCTAATTGAAAGATTGGAATAGGCTCCAGTCCACCCAGAGGCACCTCCAAAGAAAAGCCTGGTGACCTACTTCTAAAAAATCAGCCACTGAAACCCTTATATAGAGCCCAGGTCTACCCTGACATCCCTGGGGCTACCAAGAGTTGGCTTGACAGCGGTTGGTGGTGGATAAACTTGTCTACTTCTGGAAGTAAAGCTAGTCATGCGTCCCTTGTATCATTCTTGCTTTATTTTAGATGCCTTTTTGGTTGGTTGGTCAGTTTCTCTGAAAGTGGTCTAAGATTCAATTGTTCTTTTCTGTACAGCTGAACCTGGTATCAAGTGTCACACTCTCCAAGTCTGCGTCAGAGGCTTCTCCACAGAGTTTACCTCATACTCCAACGACCCCAACCACCCCCATCACTCCCGTCACCCAAGGCCCCTCCGTCATCACCACCACCAGCATGCACACGGTGGGACCCATCCGCAGGCGGTACTCAGACAAATACAATGTGCCCATTACTTCAGGTAGATACTTCGTTTTTGCCTCATGTAGAATTATAATATTAATTTCTTGCAGATGAGCTGCTTTTTAAAAAGTGATAATTAATAGGACAATGATTCTTATTTAGCAGATATTGCGCAGAACCAAGAATTTTATAAGAATGCGGAAGTTAGACCACCATTTACATATGCATCTTTAATTAGGCAGGTAAGTAAATTATATGAAAAGGGGCACATATACATGGATATGTTATATTGATGAAGTAGATTTAAAACCATTTAGTATGCAAGCATGCTCAAACCTTTTCTATAAGGTTTTTTAAAACTGCAATATATAACATAATTGCTTTTGATTAAGTATTACAATACGATGTGATTATTAGGAAATTCATTTCACACAACAGTGAAAATGAGCCTGTTTAAAGATGGCAAGTCAATTATCACAAGCTACAGTAATCTCTGATCCCTAGAATTAATCTGAGCTCTAAATAATTACTGAGCTTTAATCAGCTAGTGAAATGTTTTGCATTTCTCTTTGATTCTGCTTTGTGAATGACTAATAAATTAATATTTCTGTACGGAAACAGAAATAAAAATTCAAAACAATTAGATAATTCCATTTTGAATTTTGCTATTGAACTGTTAAACACAACCATTAATCTTAGATCATTTTGTGAAACCTTTCTTAGGATTTAGCCCCAAATCACTGTCATTTTATATTTTCAAGAAACTGTGTAAGGACGAGTCTGCTGATTTGGTCATAAATTATCTCCTTCTGTTACTATCTGCTACATAGGCCATTCTCGAATCTCCAGAAAAGCAGCTAACACTAAACGAAATTTATAACTGGTTCACACGAATGTTTGCTTACTTCCGGCGAAATGCAGCCACGTGGAAGGTAAGCTCTCTCTAAGGCCTGTTCAGCCTTGGTTCTTGCCATTTATAGAGTAGAATTTGTTGTTGGTATAATAAGGTCGTTGTATGATAAGGAAGTCACATTAATACTGTTTCGACACACTCAACTATAGGAATATTTGATTGAGGGAATAGTTCCATTGTAGTTGAAATGCTCCTGTGGAAGACTCCCATTACATTGGGATTACATGGGCCAACCAGTAAAACCTCCTCTCTCTGGTCAGAATTTGTAGGGAAAAGGAGAGGGCCCATATGTTGAGGTTGTCCTATAACTGACACCAGACTCATTCTTTTCGGTCTTTTAACACAGCCAGTATTTGCAGAAATGCATAATTTACTTGTTTTTTGACCAGTTGGAACCTGGACACAACCTTCATTGGTTGGATGAAAAGCCCATTGATCCATTTAGTGGAGGCAGCTATGCAATCCAAGAACTAGCACTTGAATATGGGAGTTACTAAGGGAGAACACAATGTAGTATTAAATAGGTTGTCCCTTAGAGAACCACAAACACCCAGGAAGAAAAGTAGCTTCTGAGTTACACATCATCACTATTATATCATTTGTTATAAAACTGGTCAAATTCCATAGCTCCATGTTGACTGTCCCCAACACCACCTAGGGTCACGTGACATACCTCATTCCAAGGAAGTTTTCCTAGTTTAGCAATTGGTTCACAGATGCCATTAGTATTTATTCTGTTGTATTGGAGTAAACCCTCCCAAGTTTTCGGATTTTCCCTCATTCCATTTTTTTCATTTTTACTACTTGGAATTTTTGTAACTCCTATGCTCCAGGCAAAATACAGCCATTTTAGGATATTTTACATGTCATTATTTTAAATAGGATAGGGATTTATTATAGGATGCAAGGAAAACTTACTTTGCTTGAAATAAATGTCTTCCTTTATGAATTCCAATTGTATATATGGGAAAGAACATTTCCTTTGTTAAGTTCTTGGTCAATTAGTGTTTTAATTGAAAATGAATATTCCCTACATAGAATTAGTTTATCAACTTTACAGTGCTGTGAGTATCCTTTCATTTCCATTAAAACACATGGGCACTGAGGGGAACATATGTTCAAAATCTTATCCTCTTGTCCTCAGCCTGACTTGAGAGATAAAGTACAATGGCTCTTTAGTTAAGAACGCTTTTCAAAATTTAGGAGTATAAACATGAAGCATTTTCTTCAAATTGCCTTTATTAACACACATGATCAAAGTAGAAAATATATGAATATGATGTTTAAGCTCAGATCTTTAGGCATAATCGTCTTTTTAGAAAGTTCTTGATTTCTGGTTGCTTTACGCTTCGATGTACAGTCTTGGAAAACAGAGCACAGGCAGACCTTCAGAAAATTTTTTTTTTCTTTTCACAAGTAGCTACTGTAGGCCATTTAGTTTTATACCTTTTGATACCCTGGTGAATTATTTTCAAACATGAAACATCACACAATAATTAGGATGAGGAGATTTCTTTCCCAGTAATTCTCCCCTGCATGTAAACATGCCATGCCGTGTCTGGATCTCTTAAGGAAATTTGCATGGGTTTGTTTGCTTATTTGAACCTCCCTGGTATTGTTCTAGGAGGTAATTTCAGACCCTTCTGCTGTGCCTTTGTGCAGTATAAAAGAAAGTGCTTATTTAAAGGCCAGGCTACACTTTATAGGCAAAGAAATTTGTCCTGCCAACTACACACACTAATGAACGTTTTGAGTTTAGAGGGTTTTTGTTGTTGTTATTTTAAGAAAACCTCTCAAACTTTTTTGATTCAAGGGTGTCCTTTGATAGTCACCCTGGTATCTTTAATCTGCCCCAATTATGCTGACATCGCTCAGACTCTCTTGGGAATTTATCCTATAGATGTTCTTATGAGCAGTCCTTCACACCATGCAATAAAACTTCTCACTATCTTCTCAGTACTCCATGTTGGAGAAAACAAGTCATCCTTATCCAGCTTCAACTCCCCTCACAAAGTCACCAAATATAGGAAACACCTCCCAGAGCATCAGGCTTGGCCACCTTTAAGGATAATGTAGTGAGGAAGTGTTACAGGTATGGAAGAGGAAGGATGTAAAATGTTGGAGCGATAGCTGTATTACCAGGGCTTACCAAGGTGTATGAGGGGTGATGTATACATCAATTTCTCATGCCCCAACTGGGTGGCCTACTTTTTCTGTATAACAAGAGAGTTTTCAGTACATGAGTCTATTTGGAATACCCTCATGTCCTATGTTTAGTCTTGGTCAATAAGCTCAATCAGAAGAATTAAAGAAATGAAGCCATGCTTATTACTGTATTCAGTAAGGGTTGTGAATTTTCCTGAAACTCAAAGGAAAAGATGAGATATTCTCTGATGTTAAAAATATCTCAGCCTGGAGTTGAGATCTTCCTGATAGACTGTCAGTATATCAAAGGTCTCAGCTTAGGAATGACCAGAAGTGACGTTTAATTGTAAGAAAGAAATCTGTATCTGTAGAAACCATCAGCTGCAGGAATATCGTCGTTTTGCCGTTGGGAGTTATACCCATGTGTTGCGTTGGCAGTTTCTCAATTTATAAGGGCCAACTTGCATGTATATTTGGAGAGGTAAAACATAACTTGATGATGGCCGCTGATCCATTGGGGGTCACTTCACTCCCTGGTCCTGTCAGTTACACAAGGTGGCACTCTCAATGGTAGAAATCCAATTTAGAAGTATTCTTAATCAGAGAAAACTATGGAAGGTTTTACAGCCAGAGAACAAAACTGTATTGAACAATGTTAACCGAGTCATCATCTTTCATAGTTAAGAAAACGACCCACAATTTTTAGGGGCTTAGAGCTTATCTTGAAGTCATTGACGATAGTTTTGGATTTGTACTACAAAACCTATTTTGGGCTTTTATGCGTATTAAACCATTTCTTCTGGTCAGTTATGACCAGTCTAGACTGAAATGCTCAAAGTACAGTTCATGATTTAGTACAGTTGATGATGATTTTGGTATTTTAAACTTTGCTTTTGGAAAAGACGCCCTTAACCACCAAGAGGTCATCCACAGGGGTGGCAGACACAGCATGTGGGGATGGTTTTACAAATGGGGACTGTAAGGCTGAATTTACTGCTGTTTTTGGAGTCTTTTCTTATAGAAAATATAATGTTTTCTCTTTTATACTTGCTGCAGAATGCAGTGCGTCATAATCTTAGCCTTCACAAGTGTTTTGTGCGAGTAGAAAACGTTAAAGGGGCAGTATGGACAGTGGATGAAGTAGAATTCCAAAAACGAAGGCCACAAAAGATCAGTGGGTACGTCCACCATGTTTGAACTTCTTAGCCTAGCTTGGATTGTGCTAACAAGTATAACGTAGAGGCTTTTGGCTGCTAGACGGTGTTAGACCAAAGAACTGGTTTCACGTTGTCTGAGTTAAGGGAAGCAAAAAAGCATTTCATCCCTCCTGTTTTGTATGCCCACCAGTCCCCCTGCCCTGCTTGCTGGTCTTTGTTGCATCACATGCTAGTAGCTTTTAGGTGGCAATGCATATTAACCCTCACAAACCATTTGCTTATGCTTATTGCATTTTATTTTCTTTTTCCTGTTCCCTGTATTGGATGTCTGTTCTGCCCCCAACCCCGTCTCCTTTTGTTGCCACTTCATCTCCTTTGCTGCTGCTCCTATCCCAGGGTGCCATTCGCACCAACCTCTCACTGCATAAGTGCTTTATCAGAGTAGAGGATGAGTTTGGGTCCTTTTGGACAGTTGATGATGAAGAGTTTAAACGTGGCCGCCATATTCAACGAGGCCGTCCTCGCAAATACTGCCCCGATGAAAACTTTGACGAGCTTGTCGCACAGTAAGAGCCTTTACTTGCTTTTGTTTTTTTTTTCTGCTGTTGCTTTGGCTTTGCATGGTTGACTCATCCCATGTATTTTACATTTCACCACGTAGCAGTGCCACGGCTTTCTGCAATGGAACTAAATTGTGTGATTTGTACATGTAATTCTCTCGTTTCTCTTTGGAACACCAGTGCCTTGAATAATGCTTTTTTGACGTCTTTAATGCAAATGTTGGTTGTATCACGATTCAGCAGCTTATGGGGACCCTAACAGTAAATACTTTTGCTTGACCCATAATTCCTCCAAGTGAAAAGGGAAACTAATTTAAAGTAAGAATGTGCATTCAGTGGGGTTCATTTCTTCTCGTTTGCTCACTCAGCATAATAATATAAATGTAATGAAATAATGATTAAAATGCTTCAAGCAGAGGAAAGAAATTAATAAGAGTACGTACACTTCCTATAAAGGCCACCACTAAGTGGAGGTAATTTCCTACTGGAAGCCACTCCTTTCCTTCGGTGTCTCCTGTATGATTATTTAGTATTTTGACTCTTAGTAGTCTAGACGATATCTTTTCTTCATTTAGTCAATTAATGGAGACAGCGTCCCACATTCCCCACACCCTCCCGTACTTGGCTGTGCAAGAAGGATTGAAACCCAACCTTCAGTTACTTAAGAAGGCGCCTCCCCTTCCCTAGGCCATAAACGTGCCTTGGAGGTCTTCCTCCAGAGCCAGCCTGCCATTCGTTACTCACATAGTCCATCTAGAGCTCAAATCATGACAATACTTAAGGGCCAGGATTCCCCCTGCACACTCCCAGGAAACCCTGCCGGCAGCCTGCTGACCACCCCCGCATAATACCCAAGCCTGCTGCTTCTCTCTTTGCGTCAGGGTGACTTCTAAAACTTTGCGGGATACAAAATCTAGTGCCCAAGCCTGTTATTACTTAGCAAGAATTTATACCCAGTTGCCTCTACTGGCAAAGTCTGTTCCCAGAGGTGTTAACACAGACCAGCCCTATAAAGCTAGGGGATAGAGGGATAAAGCCTTATTTTTCTTGGGCTTAGTCACTGGGAGAAATTTCTGATTTGGAAGGATACCAGCAAGCTTGAAAGAAAACTTAGCTAAGAGCTCGGGAGGTGATTGCGTTTAACTTTGAGTTTTTATCTTTCTCTCATACAGTAACCCTTCCCTTATTAAAAACATGCAGAGCAGCCACACCTACTGCGCGCCCCTCAACGCGGCTTTACAGGTAAGATTAATAGCCACCCCGAACGTGCAACAGAGGCACATGGCTTCCCCCACTCATTGCAAAATATATTAGCCTCACTCTAATTAGATATTAAATTTTAATTCCGTTAAACTTTTTTCTTAAGTGCACAAAGCATCGCACTCCCTGGAGGCAAACACATCGGGCTGCTTCAGCATTAGCAGGATGCTTAGCATTTTGAATATTGTGGCAAAAAAATTAAAAGTTCACTTATTAATATTTATCAGCAGTATCATAATTTCCATCCTCTTATTTCAGAATTTCACTTGAGGCAAAAATACCACAAGTGTAATTACTCTAGCACAGCTATTAATGTGCAGGATGATAGGCCACTGTGTCACATGACCTTCTATTGTTCACGGGTTTAAAGAGAAAGCAGAGCTCTTTACGTCTTCTTTTAAAGTCTATTTGTGCATCTTTCCTTTTGTCCGGGGGAATTGGGCTCGCTCTGTAAAAGTAAACTGTTTTTGTTCGGCAGATAGAGGTGTTTAAGAACAGCCCTTTAGGTTTTGAGCACATTGCTCAAGCTTACATAATAAGCACACACAAGGTTTGTTTCCTCCTGACACACCACGCACTTGTTATATAACCAGCGTAGCTTAGGAATGAAGATGCCGGTATGGAGCCAGATTGAGAATCCCTCCCAAGTAGGAGTTACCAGGGCAGGCCTCCTACTGATTGTATTTCTTAGTTACCACAGAGAAAAATCACCTCTTCAGTCTTGGAGAATACTTCAGTATCACTTCATTAAAGTCCACCTCAGAGATTTCATAGATAGGTAACCAGTATCCTGTGCCAACTATTCTGGAAGACAGGCCAAGGAAGGAAATTTTGGTAACTTCTAAATTGCATATTTTATGTCCCTGGGTGGTGTAAACAGTTAAATGCTCAACTACTCGCCAAGACAATGGCAGTTAGTACTCACCCAGAGGCGCCTCTGAAGACAGGCCTGAAGATCTGCTTCGCAAAGTTCACAGCCTGGAAAATCCTGTAGAGCGTGGGGTTGCCATGAGTTGGAATTGACTGAGTGGCAACTAACAACAACCAGAAAACATATTTTAAAGATAAATATGGCATTTATAATTCAATACTAGAACACATATCCTCAATGGGGCAGTGTCCGTCAAAGATTGGTTCTTCACTATTAAAATGGTGCCTGGCCCTCCACAGAGCCACAACACGTGAACAGATACATAGCATATCTGTGGTATTGAAATTTCACTGAGGGCAGAGTGGGTAGAAGTGGCAAATAAGGAGAGAAAAAGTATAAAACAGCCTTCTTAGAGGGTAGTTAATGAACAGATGGTTGAGAGACACTGCTGTATGGAAACAGAGTGGGATAAGGTGGAGATAATGATGATGGGAGCCCTGGTCCTCTATATTCATGAACCAAATATTTATTGAGGACCTACTGTGTGTGCCCTATGGAATTCTTTCCCCAGGTTACTCAGAAGAGGCTTCAGCCTCCCCACAATGGATGACCCACCTTAAGTGCAGTTACAGTTTAGAGGCAAATTCACTGAACTTGCCATTTCAACGATCATTTATTTTTAGCCTGAACCAAATTTAATGGGAAAACGACTTTGTGCGTTTCTTTTAATTACTTGTAGTTTATGCAGTAACTTCAGGAAAGCAAATGAAAGCGAGCGTTGATGCCGCCACTGTAAATACCACTCATTAGTAACTTTTTTTCCCTGGAGTCTTGTGAGGTGTGAATTTAAAGGCTGCTCTATCTGGCATGGTATTGAGATTACAGGCACATTTTACATTCATGAGGCAGAAAGGCAGAAGAAAAAAAAAAAGGCAGCCATCCCGCATCCTCTGGATTCTCCAAGTCACGTGACTAATTTCAATTAGAGAGCTTTATCAATATAGAACTTTTCTTGTTTCATCTCCAAAACATTTGTTCTTTGCATTCTCTGCACCCTTTCTAGTTTCTTAGGAGAGCCCAAAAATTATCCGGCAGTTTGCCAGGAACGTTTTATGTCAGTAATGAAGTGAAGTGAATGAATTGGTATCGGTTCCTAATTTCAGGAGTGAATTTTTCCCCCTCTCCTATATAGGGTCGCTGTGAGTCAGACTCGACAGCAATGGCTTTGGGTTTGGTGTTTTTCTCTGAGCTTGGACCCTTGATCAGTAGACAGTATCATACCACAACTCGCTGCCATGCAAATTAAAGGTTCTCCCAGCAGGCCTTCCTTTCTGCAATCACCCATTTCCATTTTTCAAGACAAGTAAAAATAATAGTGGAACAATCTCTTTAAAAAAAAAATACTAGAGCAACATAATGGATGATATACAACATATAAAATAGGACAGCAGAATCCACTACAGAAATAAAACATGGGACTTGGGACAGATTGCATTATGCTCTGAAAAAGTGAAGTAACTAAGGGTAACCGTAAAGCTTCATATTTATAGACTGTCTTCTCCCCCCCCACCACCCCCCCGCCCCCGAGGATCTCACAGTCGTTAACGTTCCAGGAGCCGCGGTACTTAACAGACCCTGCACCATTACTTAAGCACCTTCATTTTTTTTTTTGGCAAAGGTGCCAGTTTGATAGGATGCCTCTTACTGTGCATAGGACCATTTATATAATTAAGTCCATTACAGAAATTGTTACTCACCTGCTCCTCAGTGGACATCAGCTGACAAAAAAGAACCACTTGGTTAGGCATAAGCAGTTGATGAAAAATTTTTTTGCCTTAGGTGGGATGGTGATCATTCACTCAACAAAGAGTTCTCAAGTGGCTCTATTGCATATCCAAACCAAACCCGTTGTCATCAAATTGATCCAACTCATGGTGACCCCACATGTGCTTTATGAAGCACAGCTCTACTCTGTAATATGTGGGGTTGCCATAAGTTGGAATCAACTCGATGGATGCTGGTTTCTAGTTATCACATGTCTGGTATGAGGTTCTTTTTGTAGCCCATTCGAACATTTAAAGGCACAGTAAAAGATAAGCTGGTTTTTCTTCATTTACATCTTCCTTGTCTGACAAGCAAGGACCAATGTAAAAGCAAAAAACCAAACCTGATGCTGTTTAGTCTGTTCCATTGACTCATGGGGACCCCATGTATTACTGAGTAGAACCTCTCCATGGGGTTTTCTTGGCTGTCATCTTTATGGATCGATGTAAGTACTTGCCCATTAGATGCATCTCACCACTGTAACTGTAGAGCCTCAGGCCATGTTTTGTGATTCTATCCTTATCAGAAATGACTTTGACCTAGAACACTTCTAGAGCCAAAGAGAGCAAACAGTCATCTCAGAAAAGCTGTGCTGTCACCAGCTTGTCCTGATTTGCCTGGGACTTTCCCAGTGTTTGTTAGCATTGTAAGTCCGATATCCCCAGAATACCCCCAGTCCCAGGCAAACTGGACAGTTGGTCATCCTACCTGTGAGATTTACTTAACACATGAAATTTACTCTGTCTTTCAACTGGACTTCAGTTCTTTGAGGAATCAAACATGTTTAGGACATATTCTCATGTACATTTCCATTTTTGTTTTTATTTCTCAGGTTTTTGTTGTGGAGTTTACATCTCAGTTTTTGACTTGAGAAGCTACTACAATACCAAGCTAGAGATGGTCCCATTTTTGCCACATTCTTACTATGTAGTCATAAAATTATCTTCTGAGAGCTGATCTTGTGATCTGTCCAGTGGGAGGAGGCTCGGATGATCAGCCTAGCAGAACTTCCATGACTGGGAGGGGCATGACCACTGTGTTGTCTCAAATACAAGCAGTTAAGATGCTTGTCCAGCTGCAGTTTGCAAAGAAAATAATTCTGGCAACAGCTTTTGTTCTTGCTCTGCCAAAAAAAAAAAAAAAGCTTTATTGCAATTACCGGAGATCTATGTGGAAAAAAAAAAGCACTTGATGCAAATTATTTAACAAACCGTAGGAAAGCAGTGAATGCTCAGAACTTAAGTTTATCAAAATGAGTTCACATTTGGAAAATAAAACCTTTGCACTTTTTAAAAGGAGGCAGATGATACCCAAATTCAGAAATGGAGGGAACGAAAAGCAGTGGGCTTGCAGAGGCCTGACTGGGAAATAGTTCATTAGCCAGCGCTGTGTTAGGTGAGTGTGCGCAGGTCTTCAACTCCGGCCTTGTATCTAGAAGGCGTTTCTGGCTTTGGGTTTTGAACTGTGAGGGAGACTGCAACTGTTGTAAACAGGCAGATCCCTGCAGCCCAGCTTTGCAACCTTTCTGTCTTCATTTTTTGGCTCTTATTTTCTCTTCAGAGCCAGGATTTCTAGAATATTTTGGACTCTTGTATGACTGGCCAATTGAAGACACCATGCCAGATTGTCTTGTGATGGCACTTTTTCCTCATTAGAATGGAAAACCAGTCATCGTGTAGTCTGCAAGAGTACCGTTTTGATAAATCTTGGTCTGATCACAGCTGCCAATTTTTGAAAGTCTGCCCTCTTTAATAAAATGAAAAGGCACTACCCAAATGAAGCAAATATGGCAACTTGAATCCAGTGGTGTATTGGACTATTGTTTGCGTTTAAGAGCAGGAGCCCAGTTTATTCAAGTGCAGTAGAACAGGAAATGAATAATGTCCCACAATAGAGTTGATGATTTCTTTATCCCACCTCCCCTCCCCAACCCCATTTTCACACTTTTTTGCTGACACTCATCTGGAGTGACTTTGTCACCTTTAATATGGACATACTGAAATACCAAAAAGAAATAAGATTAGACCTTCCTTTTGCCAGGAATTTTTTTCTTCAGTCCTAAATTTCCAGGAGATTGGGCTGAGCCTGGAAGATTGCATGGTGCTACCTTTTACCATTATCTCAGACTACGCTAAACAGATTCAAAAACCATTAAAACGGAAATGAGGAGGGGGAAAGATAAAACTTGATTCGATTCTATAATCTCTTCTTTTTCTATAGGATCTAAGAGGTAAATGTTTATGGAAGTTCTCATAAGTTTGAGCTATGCGGCCAGAATAATCTGATCAAATCTCTAATATCCAATAGTGGAGTCATCAAAATGGATAAAGAAATGAAAATCCCATTATATTTCACTGTGATCTGGAAATATTCAGTTCCTCTTGAAAAAAAGGCATCAGACATAAACTTTATCTTGCTCCTCATATTAGATAGTCTCATCTGAACCATGTGACTCTACCCAGCAGGTCCAAACTGAGTCCCTTCTTTGCTCCAGTGCTTTGGTCCCCCCAGCTAGCTCTTCAAAACCAAGCTTGGAACATGTGCCACAAAGTCCTATACACTCAATACGCACTTGTATTTGCCAACCACAGTATAATGAACCGGAGATTATTGTGTCCACCCATAACGAATAGTTTTCCTGTCTATGCATACCCTATGTCTTCATAAATTTTCTCTTGATTGGTGGCAGGCTTCAATGGCTGAGAATAGTATACCTCTATACACTACCGCTTCCATGGGAAATCCCACTCTGGGCAACTTAGCCAGCGCCATACGGGAAGAGCTGAACGGCGCAATGGAGCATACCAACAGCAACGAGAGTGACAGCAGTCCAGGCCGATCCCCTATGCAAGCCGTGTGAGTACTGTCCCCCCAGAAAAATCTGTGCTTGCAGGCTCGTACTCCCTGTTTGATGTGCACACAAGCCCTTCTTTGGCAATTTTTACACCTTTTTTGGTAATTTCTCATTTCCTACAGCACAGGTAGAAGTTGGTGCTTCTAGAAATGTTTAGCTCAGTTAGTGCATAAAAGGACCATTTACTGACTTTCCCCTAAAAGCCATCAGCTTTATCCAGCCCTACAAGTGCACACAGCAATAAAATGGGAAACGTGTTTGCTTTCTTTCTCTTCCTTGCAACTGGGGGCCATTGTTTAAGCTGCACTCCTTTTTACTCCTAAAATGAGTACACGTCTCTATGAAGAAGTCTGGAGTTTGTTCACCTTTCAGGCCTATCGAGCTGGCAGGGAGAAGAAGGTGCTTGTTTACCTGGTTGTGCAGCAAGCTTCACCGTGACTGTGGGGCTGCAGCATTATTACCAAGCATTAATGATGGCACAAATGAAAGGTGGCATGATTTATAGATTGCACTTCAAATATCAAAAGGAAAATTAATAGGAGCATTATAGAAGCAGACGGCAGGATAATGAGTGCACATATAACTGAACGAAGTCATGGGCGATGGCTGGCCAGGCTGAATGTGAATGGCACCAGGGCTGGGCAAACGAAGACTTGGATGCCCGTGCAGGTGGGTGATGGGAGGAAATTGGTGTGGCTATCAATAACCCCCCTCTCTCCCAGAAAAATTAGAAAACAGAGAAAAGAAACCACAGTATCCCAAATGGTTGGACTTACAGAGGGTGCTGTGGCACATCGCAGCCTCTGGTGTTAGCACATTCCCATAAAAACTCTTGTCCACTCGAAGGAATAAACCAATTGAATGTTTGTAATACTGTCAGCTCCTAGAACAGGCCCCTTGTCTACACATTCTTTCTGAGTTACTGACCAACTTCTTATTTTAAGATCATTTGAGTGATAGGAATGGAAAATATGACCTATAGCAATTAGAAGCACAATGAATTGGCATCTAATGACAACGAAACGAAAAAAAAAAAGCTTTCTGCCAGCATAATTGGAGGGTTCAGGGGATCTTGAAATTTATTTCCTAGCATTTGAATTTCATGCCCAGAGTGCTTTGAAAAAGATCTTTAAAGATGGAAATAATCATTTTTAATTTATAGGAGCAGTCTCTCAGCATTTACTTCACAACATTTTGAGAGTGTGTTTATCTTTCACACTGAGGGTGCCGTATGTCATACTTTCTAAAGCCACCTCGTGTTTCCGACTTTATTGTTACCACTGTCATCTTTAAATCATTGTGATGACAGGAGTATTCACCCAGATACTGAGGAAGTTCAGAGCAAATGTAAATTGGCATATAAGCTACTTCAAGAAATACTCATTAGAGCAAGAATGTCTGAAGTTACTGAATGGAAGAGATGCTATTTCTCATAACCTATAAGAAGAACTGGGAGGTTTCATTGATGTATATTCCTGTTATTTAGTACAAAGAATCATTAGGAAGAGAAAAGAGAGCTACTGGGATGAAAACCTCCCAGGCAACAGTTTTAGGGCGATGCAGATTCTGCTGTACAAAAGAAAACTCTGGCTTAATTTTGTTTAACAACTTTGAACTAATCCCAGTATTACCAAAAACGTTTTACAACACTCATCAGACGTTTTACTGAAACAAAGGTTTCAACTGGTTCCTTTTTCCTAAAGAAACCCTATATGAAGGTGTCAAAATTGCAGACATTGTTGGTCAGATCTCATAGGTTTATACTTCTGCTGAAGGTAATCATATGTCAACAGGAGATCCCCTATGCCTGCTATCAGCGTCACAGACAGTTACTTCTCCTGACCCCCTACTTCCATTAAGCGAATTCCGTAATGACATAACCTGCTATGATGCAAATTGTTGGTTTTTGTTTGAAACCTTCCCAGTCTGTTGGAATAAATCAAGCCTTAAGCCTTACGGCAAGGTTTAAAGGACCAAGGTTTAAAGGACCGTGGTAGTAAGGGAGCTCAGCTAATATGTGCTGTTGAAACAGAATTCTTCATTCTTACCCTTTTTGTGACACTCAGATACCACTACATTTCGGTTCTCTTTTGAAACGCTAGAAAGTAGTCGCATAATTACGGCTTTGGGGCATTATGCTTTTATCCTGATGGGAGCTAAAGGGGCTACAAAGCAAAATACTCCATGCTGTGCACACCCCCAGAACACAATGACTTTAAACACTAGTCAGCTTTATTTAAAAACTCTCGTGTTCCCAGAGTGGCTAAACAAAGGAATTACTCAGATGTAAGGGGAAGGGAAACATGCGGTTTTGCGGTTATTCTTTGGGAGTCCTTTCGGAAGTAGGAATTGAAGAGAAAGAGGGGGTGGTAGCCTCCAAGGGGAAGACACGCAGCCCCAAGGACCAGGAGACTCGGTGGGTATGGGTGAAGGCACTGTTGCTTACGCATTTTGCCTCTTACCTGAAATGTATCTCATATGGAAATCCATGCGCTTTTATTCTCTGAAGCAATGGATGCCTGTCCTACTTTTGCCATACCCTGGGGGTATCTACTTTACCCAACAAATATCCTGGAATTGGATTTCATTTTTCTAGAGTTTTCCAAAACCTTAGTATCTAACCTTAGTATCTTGGGGTTGTCACACAATAGATCTAGTCAGTTGGGGAGCCGTTACACACTGGGATCATGCCAACAGTCACGATAGGGTCATAACCTGTTTCTTGGGGGTAGTAAACTGTCATAATGAATTTTGTCTCCAAATTTAAAGGAAAAACAAAATATTCTTTAATGTTGTCCAATTGTGTTTTGTTGGGGACTTAACATGTATCTGATTTAGTTCTTGCCAAACAAAACATTTGCCAAAGTCCACAATTGTAAAGCAAAGAACTTCATTAAGTGTGTTTAGTTTCTTGTAGGGTTGCTCGTACCCCATCTTAAAGATGTGATTCATCTTGTATTTTCAGGTTTGTCAACCTGAAAAGATTAATAAATCTGCTCATTACAAAAAATGCAACTGGGAAAATGTTGACAAACCATACTTGAACGTCAGTATACCGCTAAGTAAAAACACAGATTCCTATCCAGTGACCATCAGTAGAACCCTGTGATCAGTGGCAATAAAAGGGGTCATTATGAAATAACAATTCTTGAGTGAAAATATGAAACCAAAACACAAAGAAATGTTCATCTTTGTCAATAATCCAAGAGATACTATTTAAGGCAAGCTGAGCTTACCTGGTACCTGTTAAGTAACAAAATATTTTTAAGAGGTAATACTTAGTGCAGATGAGGTTGAGTCTAATTGATATTTCCCCTTTAGAAATTAATACCACAGTAAATCATAAGAACCATAAAGATGCCTTGACCTTTGCTCCAACAATTCCATTCTCAGAAATTTATCCAAAGGAGGTAAATCAGCAGAAGTAGGAAGATTAATGGGTACAAATGGTCACCGTATTATATAAATGGGGGGGTGGGAGGGGAGACGACAACCACAAAATGCCCAGTATTAAGAGAACGGCCCTCAATGAGATGGATTGGCCATAACAATAGCCTCAAACATAGCAATGATTGTAAGGATGGTGCAGGACTGGGCAGTGTTTTGCTCTGTTTCACATGGGGTCACTATGAGGCAGAACTGACAGGATGGCATCTAACAATGTATATCAACACAATGGAATCTCATATAATCATAAAAGTTATCATTGTAAAGTAAACTAACATAAACAGCACTCTACAGCTAACAATAGCAATGTCCCTACCGTGCTTACATGATATAAAAATATGACACTAAATGAAAGGGGATGGGTAGGCTAAAACAAAACAATAGACATTAGAGTTTATTGGTGGGTTTTTTTTTTTTTAATGGAGTAATAATCGATATAGCTAATTCTTCCCAAAAGAATGCATGGCATCTTACCAGGGCTGGCCTCACAGGCAGGCAGCGTGTGCGTTACACAGGGCTCCCTGCTTAGAAGGGCCCCACCCGTGGTTTAATGCTCTGCTGTTGCTGTCTTGAAATATGAACTAGGAGCCCCCTCTCATTTTGCACGGGGCCGCACAAATGATGTAGCCAGCCGTGGGTCTTACTACAGAAACATGGACAAATAGGACCTTTCAAAACCTGTAAGTAGATGGAGAACCACGTGTAAAATGTACTACGATGCAACTTTGCTATATTCTGTTTTGCAAATAGTTCTTTTTTTTTTTTTTTTTAAGAGTATGGGCAGGATTATTTTTTAAAGGTATTTATCCTGACATCTATCCCCCAACCTCCCTCTACGCTGTGCTAATTTTAGAGTCAGTTGGCTTTCGGAAGATTCCCGTCTTCCAGGGCAGTCCAGCGCACTCCTCTGTTTGTTTTTAAATGGTTCAAGTGGCCTTTGGGGTTTGCATACATCATCAATTATTTAGGAAGCCAACCATCCCAAGCACCACCTCTTACTACTAATACTTGATAACGTCAATTAAAAAACCCTCCCTTCTGCCAGCTTGTCCCAGCGACGGGACCTTTTTTTTTTTTTAACGTGAATGGTTCTTTTACATATCAAAAGCCCTGCAACAAAAAGTAATTTGTATTTGCAAAGGATTGGTTGTAAATATGATTTACGAACATTTCTCAGTTGTTATCAGAGAGGTTTTGTGTGCTCACCCACAGTCCCCTCCGAGTGAACCACGTGCTGATCGTAATGAGAAAGTTGGCAGATCGCATCGCAGCCGCGCACAGTCCGGTGGCCACTACCAGCCGGGCCTCATGTTTTGCCTTGTTTACAGCTGACAGCGTTATTATTCTGATTGGGGTTCTGCTTCCTTATCATATTGTTGTGTTGAGCGCGCCTTTTCCTCTCCGTTTGTGTTCCCTGGCAGGGCTTTTCTTGCCTTATTGACAGTTTGTAAAAATATGCATTAATTTGGAGTTTCAAGCATGTATCATGGTGTCTCTTTGCTGTGTTTGCTTGAAGTTGATTAATGATAGAACCTCACTTGGGGTCGTTCTCTGGAGAGTTCTTTCACAGGTTCTGCATGTTAACTAGCAAAGCAGAACACACAGCGAGCCACGATTAGCCCAGCCTCCCGTGCTCAGTGGTCTCCACACAAACCACCGTTGCATTACAGACTCTTATTGCATGTAATTACCTGAAGATTTGTATTCATCCACCCAGGATGCCACCACAGGGCCTGTTGTTGGGTACTCAGAAGTGTGGTCCTAGGACTGTTGGCATGACCTGGGAACTTGTTAGGAATGCAGATTCTCAGGCCCCAGACCTGCTGAATCACACTGTGCATTGTAACAGGGTGCCCAGGTGATTCACGGGCATGCTCAGATGTGAGAAGCAACACTGTGCAGGACATTAAGTTCTTACAGAACACAGCACCTTCCAGTGGCACTTTCTGCCATGATAGGAATGTTCTGTCTTTGCCCCATCGAGTACGTTAACTGAAACGTGGCCACTGCGACCAAGGAGCTCAGTTTTACATTTCAGTTAATTTTACTTTAAATAACCACGTGGGGCAGGTGACAACAACATTGGAGACTGCACTTCTAGACTGTGGCTTCTGTGTTGCCCAAGAAAAGCCAGACTCACGTCATGTCAGGCAGTTCCGTCTCTGAACCTCTTCTTGTTTTTCCAGGCATCCCGTACATGTCAAAGAAGAGCCCCTGGATCCAGAGGAAGCTGAAGGGCCTCTATCCTTAGTGACAACAGCCAACCACAGTCCAGATTTTGACCATGACAGAGATTATGAAGATGAACCAGTAAATGAGGACATGGAGTGACCCCCGAGAAGGAAGATCGGAAAAAAACAAAACCCGTCAAAAATGAGCAGTGAAAGCGTTCTCCACTTGTTGTACAGTCTGGAGGATTTTCACTACATTTTGACAACTCTGAAATGTGTTAACTTTTAGTGCCATCAAGAATCCCATTTGGGAGTATTTTTGATTTTTCTACTTTTTGTTGAAAAAGGAATTTGTACTCTGTGCATTGGATGGACTTGTTTGGTACTTGGGATTTTCCTCTCTTAACAGTCAACATCAGTGTTGTAAATTTGTTAAACTGATTCACTTCTAGCAGCAGACTTTGAACTGCAGTCCTGCCGATATTCGACACTGGGACACCGACTGAGCATGTACACCTAAGCTGCAGACCAAGCCTTTGCCCAGAATTTAAGGATTCCAATGGACGACCTATTTGCACAGTACTGCATGTTGATATCACTGCCTTTACTCCATTTTTTTTTTTTTTTTTTTTTTGCTTCCAGTTGGGACGGGGAAGGCCTTTGTGTGTGTATTGGGGGGAGGGGTTAAAAATAATTATCCCAAACTTTTTAATGTATTGCTTTTTTTTTTTTTTTTTTTTGCTTCTACTATACCATTTTAAGTTCTGACCTCAGGCCTCCATTTGGGCCCACGGCCTCTTGGAGGCTTCAAGTTTTCTGTACCTTGTGATGAATGTTAATAGGTGTTTTTATTATACAAAGCTGAATGTCATTTCTCGTTTGTAGCTTTCTGTCACTCATTCAATTTTCCTACAGACATCACCATGTTTTCTCTAAAGTCAGAAAACATTCCGTTTTGGTCTTTTTCAAAAAGGTCCCAAATGCTGCACTCAACATACACGTGAAGGTCCTCTCACACAGACGTGAAGTCCTGCCAGAAAGAGAATGACTGACAGAAAAAAAAAAAAGACACACTCTAGAAATAATGCAGATTCATTCCACACAAAGCAGTATTGGGGTGGGTGGGAAGGGGTTTAGTTTTTCTTTTGTTTTTTTTTTTCGCGGCAACCATCATTCTTAATAAATGTCACAGCATTTTACCAGCACGAGGAAACCTAGGCAGCACCAAGAAAGAAAATCCCATAATAATCACACTGACAATATGGCCATGGAAGGCTCACCCTTGTAGGACCAAGTTGCAATGGGCTGTGGGCTCCCTGTTGGTATAACCGTAACTGGTGCGTAGGTTGCTTTGTTTGTAAAATGGCCAAAAAGCTGGCTTCCCTAAGCAACTTTGCTGTAAGTCGTGGTGGCGCTGAATTTAAACATCAGTTCAGTCCTGCTTGGTGGCATTAATCTGTTTGAATGCAAATTAGATTTCAGATTGAACTTGTTATGGGAGTTAATGAGGACTGAGTTCAGCAAATGCTAAAGTGTTAATTTCCAATGTGCAAATTCTGTTCAGTTTGTTATGCAATATCGTCACAGCAACCCAGTGTCATAAACTAACAGTAGAAGACATGGAGTCGACTGGGGCTCACATCAGCCCTGGGCTTGTTGGGAAACAAACGAGGCATCCAGAATGGGATGGTTATAGGTCAGTACAACCTCAGTCCGCAGACCCCTACACACTTCATCTGCACCCAGATCCTTGTTGCTCATTTATTTATCTAGGGTTGTAAGCTTTCGTTCTTGTTTTAGTTTGAAAGCCTCTAGGAGCTTAATTTATATTCTTTGTACCTTTTTTCTAAAATTACCAAAGATATTACGCAAAGGTAAATTATGTTGTTTTATGCTTTATCTGAAGAAGCCAAATATCCTCTTCTTGTTGATCAAAGGAGGCGAAAGAATTTTAGAGGCAAGTGACAAAATACAGGCTATTGCTAACCTGAGAAAGAAAACTGCTCCTTCATCCTAGAGTAAATTAGGCAAGCAAGTAGGTAACGGAACCAAAGTTGCTTTTTTTCTTGTTTTTTTTTTTTTTGGTCCTTGTTTTTTTTTCCCTGTACCTCCACATAGACCAAAACTCATTCTTGTAAAGAGAAACTATGGGAATACTGAAGCTACCAATAGGACACAGTATTAAAAGGGCTACAGAGTCCCATCTCAAAGACAAAGTGAATGCATGCCCTGAAAATTAGGGTATCCTATAAAGGAGACAGTTAAAATTCAGAACAGAAAAGGTTCTGCAATTGGACTGGACCACAGAATAGTGTTTCTAGAATAAAATTTTTGTTAGCAAGATAATATGCCACTTGTGTTTAAGGACTGTGCAATGATCACTGCCTTAATTTTGGTTAATCTTGGCATATGTATCCTCCAGGTTTTGTTTTTGTTTTGCCTTTTTTGTTCCTATTTTTTCTTTTTCCTTCCCTTTTTCCTGATTAGGCTATAGTCAGCCTTTTTCATTAAAGAAAAAAGTCACACTCCCATCCACTCATAAGCTTGGTACAGAAACTACCTTGGCCGTTACTTTCGAAGCTTCGCTCTGCTTTCTGTATAAAGGGCAGTCTGTGGTCACTTAGGACTTTTTTTTTTTTTCTTCCCCAGTTATCCAGGCAGCTTCATGATGTGCGGGCAGTAGCCAGGCAGGGTCATGGGAAGGGGGCCCTGTGCTTCAAAACTGAGTGGTTGCTGGCTAGTTTGGTATTCAAAAGAGGATAAAAATCTGGTAGATTAGTTCATTCTCAGCATGTGTAGCTAGACATGAGTAAAGATAACAGCATGAGAAACTGTTAGTACGCATACCTCAGTTCAAACCTTTTGGGAATGATTAAAATTAAAAAAAAAAAATACATTTCACTCAGTTGCACTTAGTCGTATGTCTTGCATGCTTAGTCTAAAGACTGTAGCAGAAAAGAAAAAAAAATTAGATTTTCCATATCTTTGCAGGTATCATAGCCTTGCAGAAGAACCAACTGAAAAAAAAAAAAAAAATTCTCAGGCTTTACAGCAAGCAAACTTCACTATGATTTTTACAGTTCTGATTCTGTATCCCCTAGGGGTATTCCAGTTGCTTCTTTAGGATGGGGTTTATTATGTTGTACATATATCCCAATGTGTCTGTGTGAATCTTTGTCTTTTTTGGGGGAGGGCAGAGGGCGGTTCTTTTTTTAGATATTGTTCCTAAAAAGGAATAAATGCATACACCTGTTTGTCAAAACACCTTTGCTTTTTGTGCAACTGCTTTATATTGATACTAAAAAAAAAAAGCTTTGGAAAAAAAACTACTGTATGTAATGGGATTGCAGAATGCTGCACATGTATTTTATTTAGTTATCCTTGCTTTAAGAATATTGGGTGACATTTCCTGACATGTGGGAGGTACTCCCTTTTTTATTTTTTGGCTTTCAAATTGTAACATAGTTGACAGATTTTTTTTTTTCCCCTATTCTCATTGATCAGAGCATTTTGTACAGGTTTTTGTGGGTATGTGCACGCACGCTTGTGTGCGTGTTAAGCTGTTTTTTGATACATTCCTACCCTGACTGTGTTTATCCTACCACCACCCTCCTGGCTATCTTAAACAAGTTCATACATTTGAAAAGAGAAAAAAAAAAAAAATGTTGTTTAAAAAATGTTTTCTCCTGCTGCAGTAAATATTTTGCATGATGAGATTCCAGGGTCACACTTTTAAAGTTTATCAGTGAAGTAGTGATTAATCACGGGAAGTGTCAAAGCTATTGAACTTTTGTATGAAAAAAAAAAAATAAGAATACAAGGTGCCAAGATGTGAAGGATAATTTGCTAGCTTTTTTTTTTTTTTTAACTCAAAAGTGTACATGAGGGAGAGGTAGTCCGGTGTATCAGGCAAACACACTATGAGGAATGAGGATCCAGCCTGTTTAGCCCCGAGTGTGTATGCGTAAGTGTGTCAGGCTGCTCCATTTGGCCAACAGTGAAGTGAAACACCAAGGCTTATGAAGAGTGACTGCCAGCCCTGCCCTCCTTGGGACAGCTGTAACGTTATGTCCTGCCCTCTGTCAACCTAGTCAAGAACACCTTGGATTCTTAACCTAAAATATGATGCAACTCACTTTTTTTTTTTCCATGAAAAAGAAAATTAGAAATCTTTCCTCTTCACATTCCAGCTGAGCTCCGTTTCCAAAGACGCACAAGGAGGAACGTGCTTTGAGGATTTTGACTCTTTTTTGATACCTACTGGGTAATGGCAAACCATCCTGATAGGTGGGATGTTTTAAAAGCCGATTTTGCTTTTTGATCCTGAGAGCCAGATTCTGAATTCTAAAGGTATCCCGTGGGCCAAGTGTAGCTCACACAACCCTGCTACCAGTAATCCTGGATGAAAATGGTACAGTCTGGACGGTGAGCATGGTGCTCCGTGTATATGTGCTGCCAGTAACAAGGATTTTTTTGTTTTGTTTTGATGAGGCATCAAAGAAACTCATTCCTTGACATCAACTGTAATTCCATCATTCCATGTCTGTGGTTACAGACAATAAAAAAAAAAATGTATAGTCAGTACTAATTACTGACATTATAGCATTCTCAATGCAATAAAATGCTGGTTGTTCACACTGGTAGTATCAGTCGCCACAGCCTAAATTTCTTTCCCCTTCTGACCTGCTGATATTGTGTGTTAGGCGTATGCATTACGTTTATCACCAGCTGCTTCCAACACAGAATTAAAATCAATCTTAACTAAAAGCTTTCATCCTGACAGAGGGCCGACGCTCCCATCCTCAGAATTTCAAAGTGAAAGTGACCACTTAGAGAACCGGAAAAAACGAGAAGCTGCCTTTTTCTCGGCGAAGCACACCCTTATTTTTCTTCATCAGATTTTATAAAGAAAAACAAAATGTTTAATAACGAGCATTAAGCACAAACTAAAATTTCAGAGGAAAGCAATTTCATGAATAATTCATTAAACTTTCACATCTGCAAGATTAGTCATCCAAATAAAACGCTAATGTCAGAAACATGCCCTGTCTATAACATGCTCATCAAGAAATCTTTTTGCATATAATGATAAATGCTTAGATTACAACAAATGATTTTATAAAAATATTCTATCAAAACGATGCTAGATAACTACACTTGATGAAATATAGTAGAATTCCAGTACCTAAAAACTCCGTAAGAACCATTCTGATTTTCAGATTTTTTTAATTGCGTGCCTTTGGAAGAATTTGCTATTTCTTTTTAATAGAATTCTATTGTATATATTCTAAGGCTTAATAAATTGGGGCATTATCTTTCAGTAAAAATTAAATGGCTGGTATACTGAAAGCAGCACTTTATGTGGCCAGGCTGTGGTAATATAAAACTGTTCAGTATGTGATTCAGGGCACATAGTGCAAACCAAGAGATGACTTTAAAATTAACCTCGCAGTCTTTATTCAGTGAAACACGCACTGACGCTGAGGAATGTGTAAACACTTGCCCGGCGTTGTTTTTTTAAAAGCCCGTATTAGGAAAGTTTTTCTTTTTTTTTTTTTTTTTAATATAGGTTCAGCTATTAAGTTGTGAACTAGTGTCTCCTCTTCATTAACAGTGATGTCACATTCTAGAAACCCTCTGGTCTGATAATTAAGTAAAGCATTTGAACTCTTAATTCCCATGTAGCTACTAAGAATATAATATTAGGGTTAATTGAAATTCCTTTAAATGTGAGGTTTAAACATAAATACTGCTTACAGCATATACGGTTGGTAAAATTAAATATACACACACATTTCTTTTAATAACCTGGAGGATCGAACCCAAGTGTGGCAGCGTATTAGCGAAGGTGTTGCTGGTTGGTACATAGTGCAATTTTAACTGTAGTTCAGGAATTGTTCTAAAGCAGGAACATTCTTACGGATTTATTTCTGCTTGTCTCATGGATAAAGGAGGCAGTAAACCAAAATATTGGTTCTTTTAAATGGGGCCCTTATCTAAAGAGCGTAAACTCTTAGACTAATGTCCTATCGACACAAACTGTTAATTCCATGATGGTAACAACCCCCCCCAAAAGGATAAAAACAAAGTATAATTAATCTTTCTTGAGTTATTAGACTTATCTTATTCCATGATATTACATATTTATGTGTAGGGTAGTCATCTGAATTTATCTTTCACCATGGTTGTAGTTGAGTCAAATAAAAGTGTTCTTCGTTTGAATTAAGTTGGATCACAAACCTTCATTTAAGGAATTGACTGATGAAAGGTTTAAGACAATTCACACTGGAGGGAAATTAAATTATGCACAAAAACACTCATTTAACTGTGGGACAATATTTGGGTTAGAAAACCATCACTCTAGATGTAACTTTTATTTATTTTTAAAATGTGTTTTATTTTTTTAAAAAAAAACAAAGCCCTATGCCTTCTTATTTCCACTCTATTGCAAAATGATACTCAATGCTTAATACCAAAATACATGCATCTCCATTTTTAACTCTCAGAGTTCCTTTTTTTTTTTTTTTGCTTATACCAAGAATATAGAGAGGGAAAAAAAGAGAAGCTTCAAGTTATAATGTTAATTTGAAGGTAACCGGCCTTTCAAGAATTAATTTCAACCAAAGCAATAATCATTATTTACCAGCGTGTGACATTTTTATCACTCATCATATTAGCAAATTTCCATTGAAAATGCTAAAATAGTTCGTCATAAGGCAGATAACTGCTCTAGCTGTAAAAATGACCAACACAAGTGCCAGTACTCAAACATTAAATTATACTGTAATTAATAAAGACAGTTAAACTGTCTACTAGCAACAGCAATTTAGGTAACCACATTTGATCGGCTATAAATTGTAACTACATTAAAATTCCAGAAATATTAGCAATATGGATTACTTGATGGAAGTCAGGGCCGATCACCAACTCTCCTTTTTTTCTCACAACGGAAGGACAGGTCATGTTGGCCACAAAACCGTGGGCGAAGATCAGGCCTGAGCACTTTTAATCTTGTGAAACAAGCAATTACAAATAGTTGCATCGATTTGTTAAAAAGCTTTAGGTGACATAAATTGTTTCCTGTTTAGCTTATTGCTCTGATACATAAATGTCACCAAGTCCAGTATTAATTAGGGCCATAGAACAACACAGTGGCAGGTATGGCTTCCAATCAAGAATTTGTCAACCTTTTTGTGAGTGCTCTCATGGACTGCTCACACTGGCTCATTTCTCATTAGCGACAGGGAGAGGGAAGGAAAACTATTCAGTGAAGTCTTTATTTTAATACGAGTTTAATTTCTGGTTCGGAACTCCATTGCAGGTTTTGGGCCTTGCTTTCTTGCCATCTGACATAAAACACAGCATTTTAAAAATACCTTCCAAATAGAATAATATTTCCTAGACATTTCAGCCCCCGAAATGCTAACACGTCTCTCTCTCTGTCCTCAATGTAGGGCACTATATGTGTTTCCTTGAGTTTATATGTCTACATGTTAAAGTACAATTTTACATGACTTGTGCACATTATTTACTTAGCATAAATCAAATGTATACACTTTAAGTTGGTGTGCCACTTAGAAAAATACGCTAGATTCTGGGGGGAGAAAGGTCTGCAGAAAATTTATTAAATAGAAGTTTTTACTGTAATAGAATATTAATGTAAGCCAACGCTCGTTTGCCATCAAGCCGATCCTTTTTTAACGTGCACATGCTTTTTATTATTTAGCACTCAAGCAAAAATTCCACATTCAAAGACTTTCCATCTAGTCGGGAATGTCTCTGGCAAGAAACGCATTAAGAATCCTGATCTCCAGAAAGAGCAGACATCATCCACCCTAAGTAAGCATCAGCCCTCTAGGCAACAAGCGCAAACCTGCTCCTAAAACGTAAGGTAAATGCTAGTCAACGGTGTGGAATTCGTAGAAACAGTTACTCTTTAAATCCTTCCTCACTGCTATTCCACCAGCGCACAGATGAAAATGTTTGATTTGCAACATAAAAGATTCATTAATTACCACTTGAATATTTAAAGCTATTTTGCAGTCTAACAGAGATAGATAAAGCAGTGAATTAAAACCTCTAATAAAATTGTAAAAATATTTCAGTAAATTTAGCCATGTTATGATTTAGGGAGAGATTCAAGCATTCTTACGAAATAGAATCTTAGCAGTTTTCAAGTGTGTATTTAAGGAAGGAGAGAAGTTTTCAGGAATAATTTGTTTCTCGCTTTCGTATGTTTACTAATAATGTATTCTTGAATCAAGTGTGTTACTTTAGGACTCACTGGATGGAAAAAAAAAATCTGTCAAGCAGGTCTGACACTGTGTCTGAACCAGAATTTAAAATACTTTCGAAAGTACTCGACTGGGTTGAAGGATTTAGAAGCTATAAAGTAACAGTGGTAATTTCCTGCCCACAAAATGCATCAAATCTAAAAAGACCCAACTCCAAGAATATGGCATAGCTGTTCCGCTGCCCACTCGCCCCACATCTGATTTACCCACCCATGATCCATGATAGCATTTCAGTGCTTAGATCCTGGGATCCTGAAAGTCGACAGAACAGAGAAGCTCTTTAAAATGAAGTGCTAGAGAATAGGAGCCCTGATGCAGTGTTTCAATGTTCAGCTGTTAACCAAAAGGTCAGCAGTTCAAATCCACCAGCTGCTCCTTGGAAACTTTATGGGGCAGTTCTACCCTGTCTTATAGGGTTGCTATGTGTCAGGATCAACTCGATGGCAATGGGGCTAGAGAATTAGAATACCAGGTTACCATCCCAGCCCTCAACATAACTAACTGGGTGACTTTGGCAAGTTACTTCATCTCTTCAGCTTCCTCTTCTGTTAATTGAGGGCATTTAGCTAAATGATGAAAAGGGTTCCTTCCAATTTTAAAGTTCTGAAATTGTAATAACGTATTCCTCCTTGGGGACTTTTCTTGGTGCAATCCATGGTCTCAGCGTGAACGTGTTTGTGCAGCACTTCATATTTCACCAATACTGCACTGTTGCCTTATTGAGTTCTGCCTGGTAACATGCTTCTGTTAGAAGCAAATTTCACTAATATGCATACTTCCAACCATCCATCCGTCCACAATTAAGCATTTAATGCATTAAAAGGACACTGCAGATACAGCTGGGAATAAGACGCAGCCTGTGGCCTCAGTGCGCCTCATCGTTCACAGGGCCAAGAGCTCTTAGCTACGTTATATTGCAATGCAATAAGTGCTAATGAGAGGAACGTTCAGAAAGACCTAGGAAGACCACCTAATTCCATTGGGGACCATCAGGGAGGCTTCCTGGCTTACACAGCATTGAATTGAAACATGAAGGATGTCTAAGAATATGCCATCCATAAAGGGGGAGTGAAGAGTTGCTCTAAGCAGAGGGAATGGCATTGTGGCAGGGCCTAGAGGGTGAAGGCATGGGACTTTAGGTCAGGGGTCAGTGAGAAACTTTACAGAAGTATACTGGATAAAGTCATCATTGCAGTTACCATATCAAGCATCTGGCAAAATAATATTAATAGCTGTTAACAATCTACTTTGCATGAACTAGCTCAATAATTCTTCAGAACAAGTACCAGTTGGTGTTGAGCCAGTTCCAACTCATGGCCACCCCGTGTGTGTCAGAGTAGAATCGTGCTCCATAGAATTTTCAATGACTGGTTTTTTAGAAGTATATCACCAGGCCTTTTTTCCGAGGCACCTCTGGGTGGACTCAAACCTCCAAACTTTCAGTTAGCGGCTGGGCATGTTAACCATTTGCAGCACTACTAAATCAGCTTTACCATCAGATTAGGAAACTGAGGCTTGGTAAAGTCAAGATACCTGCCTTACCCATACCACCCCTTCTCCAGTGGCTGTTCTGGCCTTCTTGCTTTTTCTGGGCTGACGGTTTTGGGTGCTCAAATGCTCCGAGCATGCTCCACCTTGGGCCTTCCGAAGTTGTGCTTTCCTTTATCCGCAATGCTGTTCCCACGCATCACATGACTCATATCCTCATTCCTGTCAAGTGTTACAACAGACACGCCTTTCCTGACCATGTAGTACAAAAAGCAACCTAACTGGCCCTTTGCTCTCTCACTCCCTCTCCCTCTGGTCCATTCTTTTTCCCCATTGCACTTATCAGCCCTGACACTATAACCATTTGTGCCTTTGCACATGACCCCGACTAGAAGGGCAGAGAGAGACCTTGCCTGTTTGTTCCCTGCTGCACCTGCAGCACGAAAACCGGGAATCGATGCTCACATTTGTTGAGTGAACAAACTAAAGTCACACTGTTAGGGAGGGTGGAGGCAAGATGTGATTCCAGAGCCTGCCTGTAAAAATCATTCCACTGTCTTTTATGGTCAACCAAACATCGCTTCTAAAACTCTCACACCAAACCAGCAAGGTACGAACAGTCATGAGCATTTTACAAATGAGGAAACTGGGGCTTTCAAAGTGACTGGAACGGTTGCAAGGAGAAGAAATGGGGGCGTTGGTGTTTGCCTCCAGTGTTGATTTTATAGCCTATTAATACTGCACCATACCACCTTCCTCCGAAGAACCTATTAACAAAATGAAGAGTTCGATATAAAGGTACCGGATATGCTCACACGGCAATATAGCTTTAAAATGGAATCGTCAGCATTTATTTTTAAGATGCTACAAATTATTAAATAACGTGCAAAAACACTCATATAAACATGAGCCCTGCACAGCCCTATACTGTGGCTTGTTTCCACTATTAAGTACAATGGCAGAGGAGCCATGTCTAGGCATGGAACAAGACCGAATCGAAGGCTTCATCGGCTGAGCGGCACAGCGTATTTTATGGCTTGCAAAGAAGAGTATTTCTGCTCTTGACTGAAATGGTGAACAGGCCTACACTTTCCTTGAGCCTTTGAAATAGGTAGCTACAAGTTGCATTGAATCAACTCCAACTCACAGAGACCTCATGTGTGTCAGAGTAGAAATGTGCTCCATAGAGCTTTCAGTGGCTGGTTCTTCGAAATAGATCACTGAGCCTTTCTTCTTAGGCACCTCGGGGCAGACCCAAACAACCAATCTTTCAATTAGCAGCAGAACACATTAATTGTTTGCAATAGGTGGATAAACCCCGTATATCCAGAATCCCAATCCTTAGCTGGAATGAGATGTCCCTGGAGAAGTCTCCATGAGCAACTGTGAGCTCCTTCAGAAGAGAGCTCACTGTGTTTTCACACAGAACCACCCAGAACACTCCTGGCAGAGAATGAGAGGGTGGGCGCTGTAACAGATGGGCCTGGAATTGAAGTCAGACAACCAAGATTTCAACCTCTTGATGACTATAGAATTCTGGGCAAGTTACTTAAACCTTTTTGAGCTTCAGTTCTTTCACCTGTAAAACAGGGATAAAAATCTCCATATTCCAAGAGAGTTGTAAGGGTCAAATCCGCCAGCATATTTATACAATGAGTAAGCCAAAAATAAGCCCTCAATAAATGGAAAAGAGTATTAAGAAGAAATAGACCCAGTGCTTGTCCTCATGGCTTATGTAGTCTAGCTCAGAGCCAGGCATTAGAGAAATACCTTCACAATGAAATGTAAAATTCCAAATGTTAGGGGAATGTGTAATACATAGACATACTCTTGAGAGGATGGGTTGGGGAATTTGTCAGTAAGGGTGAGAAGAGTGAGTTGAGAGCTGAAAGGTAAGTAAGAATCAGCCAGGTAGACTTCTGATGACTTAGTTTACCAGCTTTCATTTCCATCCTTCTAGATAGAGAACCCTTCTTTTTTGGGGGGGGACCCACCCCTCCCTACCCCATCAATGTTACTTGAATGGGAACAGCACCTTAGCCTGGTGGCTCAGATTTATCCCATGGCTTTCATTAAAAGTGTTGAGAGAAACACTCTTCCTTCAGGGATTGTTGTAAGGCTAGGACATGAGCCTGGAGCTGTTGATAGCTATTTTTTGCTATAATATGGGAAGAGCACATCTAAATGAAAGAGAAAATACGAAAATAGCGACAAAAGAGAAAGTGGAAGTGGACACCCAGAACAAGACTGAGAATGGAGGCCAAGACCAAGCTGGGCACCCAGTGTCAGAAGGGGAGACAGAAGCAAAAACTGAGACCAAGAAGTAGAGATATATACACACTGTTGTGGGTTGAATTTTGTGCCCAAAACCTATGTTGAAGTCCTAACCCCTTATGAATGTAACCCTGTTTGGAAATAAGGGCTTTGCAGATGTTATCAAGATAAAGTGAGGTCATACGGGATTAGGATGGACCTTACTCCAATACGACCGGTGTCTTCATAAGAAGAGGAGTAGAGATACAGACAAACAAGGAGAATGCCACATGATAATGGCAACAGAGATTCGAGTGATGCATCTACAAGCTAAGGAATGCCAAGGATTGCCAGCAACAGCAGAAGATGGAAGAGGCAGGATGAATCCTTTCATAGAGCCTTCAGAGAGAACATGGTCTGCTGACACATTGATTTTGAACTTCTGGCCTCCAGAACTATGAAAATAAATTTCTGTTGTTTCAGGCCATCCAGTTTGTGTTAGCTTGTACAGCAGCGCTAGGAAATGAATACATACACCAAATACTGAGCAAATCATTAAAGCCCCTGGATCCAGCCATGCCTGAAGCTAGAGATGTACTCCTGGACTTTCAATTACATGAGCCAATAAAATCTCTTTTACATACAAGTTTGAGTTGGAAATCTGTCTCTTGTATGAAAGAGTCCTAATAAACATACCATGGGGTGAGGGGCATTTCGTAGAGGGAACAATATACATTAAGGCTGTACAGCAGGAAGGAACATTCCAAGTTCAATGATCTGAAAGAAGGCCTGTATGTCTGGAGGTCAGAAAATGAGCAAGAGCGTGGGACTAGATGTTGCTCAAGAAAGAGCAAGGGCTGAACCACTCATTACCCTGACTCCGTGAGAAAGAATCCAGGGATGTGCCAAATATACGTTCTACATTATCTGTCTGTCATTTTGCAGATAAAATCAGAACCACAAAACACACTGATACCAGGGCAAAAAATGGTACCTCTTTGGGGCTAGAACTGAGGTACAATTGTTTTGTGTTCTAAGAAAGTCTGACACAGTCCAAGATGCCAAAATGTGATTGTTGATCCAGGTCATTGGAATGATTTGGGTGGGTTTTATATCATTTCTTGATCAGATGGAATTTGGCTTCAGGTTTGACTGCATGTGAGACTTAAACACAAAATCACAGCTAAAAGCGGGGGGGGGGGGAGTGTCACTAAGCTTGAGCAAGAATTTCCAAAAGTGGTGGCTTTTCAAAAGATTTCTTTACAGTCTCAAATATGCACATCAAGATGCTAAGGAGGAGAGCAAGACAATGAGACACATACGGTATGCACTCAAAGGATGGTGCACATCGTATGTTCTCCTTTCCGCACTAATAAATAATTAGCTGTTGCTCACCCTCTGTCTCCCTCTCCACCCCACACATGCTTCTTCCTGTATACAAGCCTATACTCTGCAATCATAGGTAGGTTTCCTCAACTAAAATTCAGCTGTCCCAAATCCATATGGTAGAGTGTGATTGTTTTTGCCCAGTATCCAATTCCAACTGGTTGACGCCCATGCCATGTCGTTGTTAGTTGTCAACAAGCCAGCTCCAATTCATAGCAGCTTTATGTATAAGAAAACAAAACTTTGCCTGGTCCTACTTGGTATGATCCTGGTAGTACAGTGGTTAAGTACTTGGCTACCAACCGAAAGGCCAGCAATTTGAACCCACCAGTTGCTCTGCAGAAGAAAGATGTGGCAGCCTGCTTCCATAAAGATTTAAAGGCTTGGAAACCCTACAGAGCAGTTCTCCTCTGTCCCATAGGGTCGCTATGAGTCAGAATTGACTTAACAGCAATGGGTTTCGTTGGGATGAGTCCGCTGTTGTGGCATTTTCCAGCACTATATAGGAGAATATTCTCTTGTGATTCATAGGGTTTTCACTAGCTAGGTTTTGGAAGTAGATTGTCAGGCCTTTATTCCTAGTTTGTCTTAGTCTGGAAGTCCTGCTGAAACTTGTCCGCTATGGGTGACCCTGCTGGTATCTGAAATACTAATGGCATAGCTTCCAGCATCATAGCAACGTGCAAGCCACCACAGTACAACAAAGTGACAGATGGGTGGTGGTACTCACATGCCAGATGTTAAATATTATCAATATAACCCCTAGTTTCCTCCTTGCAGTAAAGAAGATGGCCATAGGCAATGCCTTGTCCTATGAACCCCAAGTCAATCTTCCCTATTTTTGCCATTAGAAAAATCTAGGGAATGACTCTGATTGGCCCAACCTAGGTCACTCATTCCTCTCTCAACCAATCACAATGACTAACAAAACGATGGGTGTCTTCTAACTGACAATGATTATGGAGAATGTCTTTGCCAGAAACACCCTAATTACAGCAAACGGAGTAAAACAGGTTCACTTAAAAAAAAAAAAAAAAAAAAGCAAAAATGGTGCTAGAAAGGTCCAAACAATAGATGACCAGTGTAGCTACTAGTGCTAAGAGCTGTGTTGTGCTCATATCATTGAAAGACATAGTTCCCAACCTGCAAGGTGCTTATAGTCTAGTCACACCTTAGGGACAGACCATTCATTTAACGAAGATGTTCACTGAGTGACTACTCTGTGTCAGGCACCTTGTTACACTCTGGAGATTAAGTAATGAACACTGCAGAAAAATCCCTGCTTCATGAAGCTTCCTTTCTAGAAAGAGACAATGGTAGGTTGGATGGTGCTAAGCGGTAGTTAGAAAAATAAAGCAGGGAAAGGGCATATAGAGAAGGTGACAACTGACCAAAAATCTGAAGGAAGGAAACCAGGTAGAACATCCTAGGTAGAGGGAACAGAAAAGGCAAGTGCTCTGAGGCTGAAGTAAGTAGAATGAGGAGGGTCAGAGGAGACACAGGGGAGGAACACAGGTATGATGTTATGTATCAAGGCCCTGCTGGGAGTACATTAGCTTTTCCTCTGGAAGCCTTTGGAGGGTTGTGAGCACGAGAATGCCATCGCCTAACCTGGATTTTAAAAAACATGACTCTGGGTACTGCGTTGTAAATGTAGGGGAAAATGTGGGAGTGGGGAGGTCTGAAACGAGAGAGGTTATGGTTTCTGTGGTAAAAGGGGTAGCAGCAGAGATGGTGAGCAGGGGTCATACTGTGAAAATAGAGCTGATAGGATCTGTTGCTGAATATGGTGTCAGATATGAGAGATGCAAAGAGTCAATGAGGATCCCAAGTTTTTTTGCATCCTCAACTGAAAGGAGAGAGTTGCCATTTTCTAAACCTGGGGAGACAGCAAGGGGAACAGGTTTGAGGAAATGTCAAGAGATTGCTTTAGACTTTTAAGCTCAAGAGTCTTACTGACCGTCTGACTTGATGTGTTGGGTAAACAGCTGACTAAGACAGTCTGGAGTTCAGGGGAGAGGTTGGGGCTGGATATGTTCAGGGTGTATGTTAGAGGCAGGAGAGAGTAAATTATATTTTGGATTCAACAATACAGAAAAAATAGAGAATCCTTGTCCCATGAAAACAGAATCTAATTTGGAGAAATTGTATACTTTGGATTCAATAAAATCAAGAATTTGGAGATCCAGCTGAATCATTTTTGGCCTAACACCAGGTAACTTGCTTAATGAACTTAGAATTGACGTCCTTGGGGGAAATGTCTCCTATGCTAACTTTAAAGGAAAGGAAGTTGTGGTAACTCCTGAGTGTTAAGTTCATAAAACACAAAGTTTACATTCGTAGATATGAACTAGAATATTGTGTGTGTGTTGGTGCAGAGAGCACGTTGTTTATATATAAACAGCTCCTAACCTCAATTATCATTTCCTGGGTTGGACATTTTCAGAGTTACTAATTTAAAAATAAACATTTTCAAAAAGATCAGCTCACCCTAGGTTCATCCTCTCTCAGAAGCCCTTCCTTAATTACAAAACTTGCATAACCCATTTCCTTTGGTGTGCAAAAAGGTGTGTAATTAAACCATCAGCATAATACCTATGTCCATGTAAAACCCGCACTTATGAACTTTAACTGCTGAATAAAAACTCCTATTACATGACCATTAAGTATTATGAATAAAGCAAGTCATGGCAGGACTTGATTAATTTTTATGCACTATGGATTGTGTCTGGAAGAAATTTGATTTTGGTGGGTCTCCTCCTAGGCAACCCCACAGCCTTTGATGGCTTCACCTCAGGAAAGATATATGCTGAGTTGCTGCAGAGAAAAGGTATCTGACCTCAATATAGACCTCAGCTACTCTTGGGGTGACTCCGTTCAGGGAAAAATCACAGACCCCACTAATAAGTAATAATCAACACGGTCAGCATTAGAGTGAAAGGTAGTAGGGGCAAGAGGCAGGCAGAAAACACAGCTGCATCTCCTGAATACAGCTTCCAAAGATAACACCTTTTTAGGTTAATACACGTCAAAAAGTATTCAAAAGTTCGGTCTCTGAATGTACTTATGTATCATGCTCCCATCAACGGAACAGAAACTTCTGAACAAAGTGGAATAGGGTGAGCCTTTGTACACATAACGTGTTGACAACCTGAGTTGAAAGAGCTACTCAGAGGTGATTTTTAATTGTTGTTTCTGTTATTGTTCTTTAAGATATTGGTCCTTGTGATAGTCAGGGAAACAGACACCTCTATCTGGTAAGACTCTCTAAATCCATTTGAAGCTGAATAATATTTTAAGGTTTTAAACCAAGGCATTTCATTCTCACAATTTTCTTGCTCCTCTTTGTTGCTTCAAGTGGAAGGGAGACATAGCCTAGCCCCTGGAAGTTAAAAGAATATCTAAACTGCTTTGTGAACACATGCCAGACACAATCATGAGAAAGCAAGAACCCTTAGTGTTATAAGAGCTATGAGGGCTGAAGACTGGAATATTTTATCTGAAATTCTGAAAAGCATCAATTCGTACCTCAGAATCTAAGACTTGGGAGACTCTGGGCTTAAACTTTGGTAGGGAAAGTGAAAGGTTGTGAAGGGAATCTCAAAACCCCAACAGAATTTATTCTATGAACCCCTGAGTAGGTGAGCAAGATGTAAGAGCAGTGTTCCCAACTGAAAAAAAAAAAAAACCAAAAAAACCTGAATTTGACCAAGTGGTAGAAAGAAAATGTGAAGGAGAAATGGCTATGACTTAGATGCCTGAGTTAGAGAAGTACCCAGCAAAGTGCCCCAGCTGGATGATCAATCAAAAAAAGAAAGAAAAAAAGAAAACCAGTTGCTATTAAGTTGCTTCCAACTCATGGTGACCTCATGTGTGCCAGATTAGAATTGTGCTCCATAGGGTTTGCAATGACTGACTTTTCAGAAGTAGATTGCCAGGCCTTTCTTTCAAGGTGCTTCTGGGCAGACTCAGACCTTCCAGCCTTTCGGTTAGCAGCCCAGTATCTTAATCATTTGCATTAGCCAGGTACTCCAGGATAGATGACAGAGATCCCAAGTAAGTTTAGAAGGATTCTAAAATCGAAAGTACTATATTTTTACACAAGTAACACATGCCTTCTACCACTTGTTTGCTAGCTGCACCCTCCCTCCATGAGGCACCCTCATAAGCACCACCATACCAGCCCTCTTCTATAAAAAAAATTAGCATAGAATGCTTACAAAAAATAACTTGTGGTGGGGAAGACACGGCTGGCAAAAAAATATAGAAGACTTGTATTATTTGCATAAAAATATGGTACCTAAGCTATGTTTCCCAGGGACAAAGAAGCTCATATCCAAAAAGAACTCTGTCCAGGCAATGACAATAACCAGGAGAGGTGTCTAGGCAGATGGCCTGAAATAAGCCTCTGACAGTTTTGTATACCTAGAGAGGTAGGTGAAACATGTCGAGTTTCCATGAGCTACCTTCCACAGGGGCTCAAAACTGGCCAAAACCCAAGGGGAAACAAGGTAGTAGTACTGGAACTCAGGTAGGTTGGGGAGTAGATAGCACAGGTATAGACAGAGCCACCTCCCCTGAATATTCCCTTCTCTTCCCCTCTTCCTCCACATCCTGAGATCTAGAAAACCCCAACAAAAGGAGACTGCTCTTGGAAAAGAACAGTGTCAAAATTGGAAGCACAAGGAAATTCCTTGGGGTCAGGGTCACGTGTTGGAGGGTTGGAAAATATGATACACTCAAGCCCAGATTGTAATGCTAAAGGGTCGAACACCCTTCCCTTCCCTAGGGCCTGGACTTTAGCATCCCCTCAGAGTCCACTTTACTGGCCAAGTTAGCTGATAACTGCAGGGGTGCATGAGCTTAGAGGGAAAAATAAGGCACCTCAGAATCACGATTACTACAAAAGATAGATAGCTACCATTAGGCCTTTGAGAGAACATTCCTGGAGGAAGTAGTCTAGCAAAAAAAGGAAAACAAGTCCTAGAGAATATTATATTGGAAAAATAAAGAAAAGTAAATAACATAATAATGTTTACTTGTCTATGAAAGCAAGAATAAAAACACCATGTATTCTTAATAATCCAGAACAAACTTATAGATGATGACAACATGCAAGTATTGAAGTGTGGGCTCAGAACTGAGAGTATAAAAACAGAAGAGGCGAGAAAGCTATTTAGTTGTCTTATTCAAAGAGGATACACTGATTTTGTAAGCTTAAGAAATGTATAGAGAAGCATAATAATAAAATTGATCTTAATAAAGTAGAGGCAACCATAAGGATAATGAAAATGGCTTGCAGAACTTTCAGAATATCTGTAGGGAAAAAAAAATGAGGAAAGTATATAGAAAAGAGTAAACATGATTGCAAAAATAAGTCTTAATAAAACGGCATTACAGTAAATATAAATGTAAGTTAAACTCAAAAGTCAAAAGACAGACTGAGGTTGGATGAAAACGATATGTTTTTTACAAGAAACACACTTAAAAGGATACAAAGCTTGAAGATAAAACAATGAATATGTAAGACTAAGGAAATACAAGCCAAAAGAAAAGCATGGTAGGCATTCAATAGAAGGAAAAAATAAATAAATAAATAAGACTTTGGGGTGTGAAATCACAAGAGATAAGGAAATTATAAATCTGACGAAAGAATAAGAGCTAAAGAATATATAATGATAATAAACACCTAACATTCACCTAATGGTACAGCCTCTAACATACTAAGTGACAACTAGAGCTACCAAAAAAACCAAACCCAGTGCCGTCGGGTCACGTCCGAGTCATAGCGACCCTGTACAGGGAACAGTAAATAAATAAAATGTTGTAGATGAAAGATTTAACATACTCCTCTCAGAATATGTTTTAGCAATCAGAAAAAAAGAAATTAGCACAAGTATGGAACATCTGAATAAAATGATTAATAGGCTCAAGTTAATGGTTATAAATGTATATGAAGAGAACTATCAAACAAAAAATATACATTATTTTAGTGGCACATGAAACTTTCCCAAAACTATGCATGTACTAATTCACAAAGCAAGCTTTAAAATGCAAAAATCGATATCATACCAAGTATCTTCTCTTATACAATAGCTGAGATATTCCATACACTTTGGGAAAAAAAAAAAAAACTCTCGGCTTAATTAAAAATCATAATAAAAATTTCACGTACTTATAAATGAATGACAGCAAAAGCATGAAACATTTAATGGTAAGTAAAGAAGCATAAAAAATTAATTCAGAAGTTTGAAGACTTCTGATTCCAGCCAAGATGATGTAACAAGGAATGAATTTAAACTTCCACTTGAACAAACCAAATTTAAGAAAAAAACATTTTTTTTTTTTAAGGAAAACAATTTTAAGACACTAAACAGCAGCTAACAAAGACAGTAACCCTTAAGAGATGGTAAAAGAGGTTAGCCCCTAATTGTCCCAGCTTACTGTCTTAAGAGAGTTTGCAGACTGCAGCCCAGTGAGGAGAAACACAAGCAGAGCTTAGTGGACTCCTGAGTTGAAGAGAAGGAACTGAGAATACAGGAAGACTAAGGAGAGTGGGTGCTCAGGGCAGGGTACCAGAGAAAAGAGAGTAGCTCTTGGGGGATCTGCAGTTGGTCCGTTTGAGTATTCAGCAGAGTACTGATCAGCACATGCATATGAAGGAAGTACCAGAGAATAGGAAAATAACCATGGCAAAGGATTATAGATAATACTACCCAGGGTTCACACAGGGTTGGCAATAGTACCAGTTGTCACAGCCAAAGAGGAAAACCTGAAGATCCATAGGGCATTGCTTAAGTACTCACAAGGACTTTGCCTTAGTAGTATGGACTAATTGCTCAGGCACTGCCTAACAAATCTTAAAAGCCAGAATCCAAGGGATCAAACTATTTCCACGTAATTTCAGTGAATACTAAACATAGCTCAAGAATATTTGTAGAATATAAAATATTCAACATCCAACTATGTACAATTCACAATGTCTGGCACTCAATCAAAAATTGTCAGGCAAGAAAAGAGGCAGAAAAATACAACCCACTTTATATGAGGAGGAAAAAAATCAATAAATTATAACTATTCAAGAACTAACATAGGTGTTAGAATTAACACACAAGTTATTGTAGCTGTATTGCACATGTTTTTAAAAAGTTGAGCCATGGAGGATATAAAAATGACCCAAACCAAACTACTAGAAATGAAAACTATATTTTCTGAGATGGCATATTAGATATTATAGAGGAAAAGATTAGTGAATTTGAAGACAGAGCAACATAAACTATCCAAAATGAAAAACAGAGAATAGAAAATTAGAAAGAAGGAAGGACAGAAAGAATGAAGGGAGCATCAATGAGCTAGGGGAAAACTTCAAGCAAAGTACAATACATATAACACATACCTATAAACTCACATCCAAGAATCTCAATGAACCCTCAAGTACTAGTACCAGGAAAAAGCTACACCAAGGTATATCATAATCAAATTGTACAAAACCAGCGGTAATGAGAAAGTATTAAAAGTAATCAGAGAAAAAAGGAATATTTTGTACAGAGAAACAAAGATAAAGATGTCAGTAGATTTATCATCAGAAACAACACAATTGAGAATGCAGTGGAGCAATATCTTTAAAATGCTGAAACAAACTGTCAACCAAGAATTCAAAATCTAGCAAAAATATCTTCCAAAAACAAATGCAAAATATGAACTTTTCCACACAGGAAAAAGTTAAAAGAATTCATTAACAGCAGATATGAAGAAGAAGAAATGTTCAAAAAAAGTCCTTCAAATATAAAGAAAATCACACAAAGGAAGATATGGATCTGTGCAAAAGAGTAAAGGGCACCAAAAATGGTAATTACGTGGGTAAATTTATAATATTTTTTAAATTTAAATTTCTTTCAAAGAAAATTGATTGAGTAAACAGTAACAATGTATTGTGGGGTTTTTATCATATGTAAATGTATGACAAGTACAACGGTTGGAAGAAACAGAAGAATACTATTATATGGTCTTATACTACATAAAGGAAACCCTGATGGTGTACTGGTTAAGTGCTATGGCTGCTAACCAAAGGGTTGGCAGTTCAAATCTGCCAGGCGCTCCTTGGAAACTCTATGGGGTAGTTCTACCCTGTCCTATAGGGTTGCTATGAGTCGGAATCGACTCAACGGCACTGGGTTTGGCTTTTTGGTTTTATACTACATAGGAGGCAGTACAATTTTACTTGAAGGTAGACTGTGATGAGTTAAACATGTATAAGTCCTAAAGAAATTACTAAAATAACAAGTTATAGTTATAGATAATGAGCTAAATTAATCCAAAATGTAGAAAAAAAAGAAGAATCAGGAAACAAGGAACAGATGGAACAAACTTAAATAGAAAGGTGATGTACCTACCCCTATCAATAATCACTTTAAATGCAAATGGTCTAAATATCTCAATTAAAAGGTGTAGATCGTCAGGCCAGAAAACTAAAGCAACACCAACTAAATACTACCTGCAGGAAACACAGTTTAAATATAAAAACACAAATAGGTTTAAAGGGGGTAAAAACATATGCTATATTTATACTAATCAAAATAAAGTGGCTACATTAACATCACACAAAGGAGGTTTCAGAGCAACAAATATTACCAGCGACACAGTCATTTCATAATGAGACTCGTCAAGAGGACATAAAAATCCCAAATATTTGTGCACGTAAGAATGAAACTTCAAAATACATGAAGCAAAAATAGGGCTACAAGGTGAAATAGAGACAATTATAGCCTGACGTTTCAATATCCCTCTCCGAGTAATTGATAGAACAGGAAACAGAAAATTAGTGAGACTATAGGAGAGTTGAGCAGCACAACCAACCATCTTGACCTAACGGATATTCACAGAACACTACACCCGAAAAGAGCAGAAGAGACATTATTTTGATGTGCACATGGAACATTTACCTGAATATATCTTGGGCCATAAAACAAGTATTTATAATCTATAAGATTACAAGTTATACAAAGACCAGATAGAAAAAAATAGCAGAAAGATCTATGGAAAACATCCATGTATTGGGAAACTAAATAACTCCCTTATAAACAACCCATGCATCAAAGAAGTCGAAAAGAAAATTATAAAGTATTTGACCTGAATGAAAATGAACCATACTAATAAATATGGGTGTCACTGAAGCAGTACTTAGGGAGGAAATTTGTAACACTAAAAACATATGTTAGGGAAAAAGTTCTCAAATTAATGATGTCAGCTTCCGCTTTAGCAAACTAGACTAAGAACAGCAAATGTAACCCAAAGCAAAAGAAAACACAAAGATCACAGTGAATATCAGTGTAATTGAAAATATTAGAAAAATATCAATGAAATGCAAAGCTGAGAACATCTACGAAATTGATAATGCTGTATTCATACTTATCAGGGAATAATATATATATGTATGTGTGTGTGTGTATATATATATATATTTATAAATTACCAGTATCAGGATTGAGAGAAATGACATAACTACAGATTTTACAAAAATCAGAAGGATAATAAGGGAAGATTATGAACAACTATATGCCAACAAATTAAAAAACTTAGATGACATAAACAAATTTCTTTAGAGATACAAACTGCCAAAGCTTATTAAAGAAGAAATAGATAACCAGAATATCCCTATATCTATTAAAGAAAGAGAATTTGTAGTTAATGACCTTCACAAAGAATATCCTAGAACTAGATGGCTACACTGGTAAATTCCATCAAACATTTATAAAAACAAAAACAAAACCCATCAACTAGTCAAAACTCTTTTACACAAGTGAAAAGGGAATACTTCTCAACTCACTCCGTGAGGACAGCATTACTCTGTTACCACAAAAAGAAATATTCATTACAAGAAAACTAAAGATCAATATTCATTATAGACAGAGACGTAAAGATTTTAAACGGAATTTTAGCAAATTGAATTGAAGAATACATAAAAATGTATTATATCATGGAAATGTAACATAGCACGATGAAATGGGTCTTATCCCAAGAATGCAAAGTTGGTTTAACATTCAAAAATCAATCAGTGTAATTCATCATATTAACACTCTAAAAAAAAAGATTATCTCAATTAAAAAAAAAAAAAAGACACAGAAAAAACATTTGACACAAATACAACATCCATTCCTGATGGGGGGAAAAAAAACTGAGCAAATTAGGGAGAGAATTTCCTTAACTTGATAAAGGGCATCTACAAAAGACCTAAAAGTAACACCTAATATTTATTTATTTTTAATTATTATTATTTTTAGCACCATCATCCTTAATGGCAAATAATTGAATGCTCTCCCCATAGTATCAGGGGATTTTCTTTCTCATCTCCTTTATTCAAGGCTGTACTGGACAGTCTGTCTAGTCCAATAACACTTCCAGATTGGAAAGAAAGACTTAAAACTCTTTATGTGGAAGATCTGGTCAAATATACAAAAAAAGATACTAGCAAGGCTGCAAGATACAGATTAATATATAAAAATTAATATACAAAAATCTTTTTCATTTATGTATAATAGCAATGAACAATGTGAAATTAAAAACAATATAATTTACCGTAACAAAAAATGTGAACTACCTAGGTATACCTGATAAAATGTCCATACACAGAAAACTACAAAGCGGTGTTGAAAAAAATTAAAGAAGACCTAAATAAATTAAATATTCAGGGTGGGAAGACTCGTTATGGTTAAGATGTATGCGGTGCAATGAATTGTCTTTATATGGCCTTTCCAGCCATGGTCTTGTAACTCTCATAAAATGATAGGCTGAGACTATACAAACTGAGTGATTTATGGTATACCAAGGGGACAGATCAGTTGGTGGTCCTGCTGGGAGGACTGTGCCTTGAAATAAACAAGGACGTGGTTTATCTAAAAGCTCTGGCGGAGCAGTGGTTAAGAGCTCGGCTACTAACCAAAAGGTTGGCAGTTCAAATCTACCAGCTGCTGCTTGGAAACCGTATGGGGCAGTTCTGCTCTGTCCTATAAAGTTGCTATGGGTCCAAATCGATTCAATGGCAATGGGTTTAGTTTTTTTGTTTGTTTTTGGTTTATAAAGGGGCCAATTCCACAGGGGTTCAGGGGACCTCACTACCATCAAGAAGAGTCTGGATTAAACCAGAAATATCCCCTGAAGTCATCTTAAAACCTAAAAATAGTTTAACTAGTAAAATAGGTCTGCCTTGAGCATTATGCTCTTTTAAGAACTATCCGTGTGGGATCACATAGACAACAGCAACTCAAAAGATTAGATAGGAACTTAGGCAGCACTGAGTTTATGCTAGTGAAGGGAGAACAATTCAGAAAAGAAGGGTGAGAATGGTTGTACAATTTGAAGAATGTAATCAATGTCACTAAATTGTACGTATAGAAACTGTTGGAAAAAAAAAAATGAGATTGTACCATTAAGAAAAAAAGAGTTTGGAGCAGAGCATATCCTTTGTGCCCAGGGTCCCTAGACCCAGAATGAAAATCTCCTAGACCCAGAAGGAAAAGCTGTAATACTGAAGAGGGCATGGGACGGCGACAGACAGCAGTGGTTGGCTTGCCAGCTCACTGAGTAGAGTGGCAGCGGTGGACTCTCCAGCCCAAAGAGTGAGTGGCTGTGATGGGATTGTGGGCCCACACTGCAAGAGCTGAGCACTTTGGCCAAAAGGCTTGACAGCAGAGCTAAAAGAACTCTTAACACTTGCTTGTGCGTTGCAACAGAGGCTTGAGAATTCCCCATTAGGGGTCGCATGCCTTGGGGAGAGGGGGCTGAGGTAGTGTGGCAGCAAGAAAGCCCTTCAGGCTCAGGTAGCCAGAAAACTACCAGCGGCAGAGCAGAAGCCTTGGGAGCCATGCAGGTGCCTGAGCAGCATGGTGGTAGCCAGAGGGAGTGGTGACAAGGAGACACTGACATCTGACCTGAGTCACAGTGTGCCTGCCCAGCGACATTAGAATGGACATGGGTTGTTTGGGGAAAGGTAAGTTTTCCTTTCAAGATTCTGTTGTTACTGTTCACCATTTGCTTTCTATAAATAACAACGGCATTCATTTCCCAACACTGTGCAAGTGTGTCCAGCTCAATCACAGAGGAATGTAGCACCCATGGAATGGCTGATACCAGTGGGTGCAGGTGCCTCATTCCTCGCAGGCTTATGGCTGCCTGAAACTTTAAGGCATAGCCTGTCGACGTGTGCAATGCAGATAGAGAGAGCATACAGTGTAAATTTGCCCAAATTTAATCTATAGATATAATTAAAATCTCAGTATACCTTTTTTTTTTTTTTTTGTAGAAACTGACAAGCTGATTCTAAAATCTACATGGAAATGCATAGGACCTAGAATAGCCAAAACAGTTGTGAAAAAGGAGAATAAAATTGGAGGCCTACCACTATCTATTTTTAAGACTTATTACAAAGCTTCAGTTATCAAGACAGGATAGTATTACCTTAAATACAGGCAGAACACAGAGTCCTGAGAGACACACACATATGTGGACAACTGGTTTTTGACAAAAGGGCAAAGGCAATTCAGTGGAGAAAGGATAATCCTTTCAAGAAATGGTGATAAACAATGGGATATCCTTACGCAAAATAATCATATTCGATCCATACATCATATAAAATTTAACTCAAAATGGACCATAGACCTAAATGTAAACTCTAAACTATAACCTCTAAAAGAAAACATAGGAAAAAAATTTTCATGACCTTAGGTTTGGCAAAGATTTCATAGATACTATCCTAAAAGCACAATCATACCAAAAGAAAAAAAGCATGAAAGTGAAATTTCACCAAAATTAAAAACATTTGCTCTTTGAAAGACGCTATTAACATAACAAAAAGATAAGCCAGAGACTGGGAGATAACATGTGTAAATTAAATATCTGATAAAGGATTTGTATCCAAAATATATGTTGTTGTTTTGGCTCTGACTCATAGTGACACTATGTACAGCAGAACAAAACATATGTAGAGCAGAACAAAGCGGTGCCTGGTCCTGCGCCATTCTCACAATCGTTATGCCTGAGCCCATCTTGCAGCCATTGTGTCAATGCATCTCATTAAGGGTCTTCCTCTTTTTCACTGACCCTATGCTTTACCAAGCATGATGTACTTCTCCAGGGACTGGTTCCTCCTGATAACACGTAAGGAGTACATGACACATAGTCTCGCCATTCTTGCTTCTCAGAAGACTTCTAGCTGTACTTCTTCCAAGACAGATTTGTTCGTTCTTCTGGCAGTCCATGATATATTCAATATTCTTCGCCAACGCCATAATTTAAATGCATCAATTCTTTTTCGGTCTTCCTTACTCATTGTCCAGCTTTCGCATGCACATGAAGCGACTGAAAATACCATGGCTTGGGTCAGGCACACTTTAGTCCTCAAAGTGACATCTTTGCTTTTTAACACTTTGAAGAGGTTTTTGGCAGAAGATTCGCCCAATGCAACACGTCCTTTGACTTCCTGACTGCTGCTCCCATGGGCCTTGATTATGGATCCAAGTAAAATGAAATCCCTGACAACTTCAATCTTTTCTACATTCATCATAATGTTGCTTATTGGTCCAGTTGTGAGGATTTTTGTTTTCTTTATGTTGAAGTGCAATCCATACTGAAGGCTGTAGTCTTTGATCTTCATCAGTAAGTACTTTAAGTCATCTTTGATTTCAGCAGGATTGAGTCATCCGCATATTAACCCACCCCATCAAGTTGATTCTGACTCATAGCAACCCTACAGAACAGAGTAGAACTGCCCCATAGAGTTTCCAAGGAGCACCTGGAGGATTTGAACTGGTGACCTTTTGGTTAGCAGCCATAGCACTTAACCACTACGCCACCAGGGCTTACATCTGCATATTACAGGTTGTTAATGAATCTTCCTCTAATCCTGATGCTGTGTTCTTCTTCACTTAGTCCAGTTTCTCAGGTTATTTACTCAGCATATAGATTGGATAAGTCTGCTGAAAGGATACAACCCTGACACATACTTTTCCTGACTTTAAACCACACAGTATCCCTTTGTTCTGTCCGAACAACTGCCTCTTGATCTATGTACAGGTTCCTCATGAGCACAATTAAGTGTTCTAGAATTCCCATGCTTCTTAATGTATCCATAATTTGCTATAATTCATTCCGTGCAATGCCTTTGCATAGTCGATAAAACACAGGCAAAAATATTTTTGGTAGTCTCCAGATTCAGCCAAGATCCATCATACATCCGCAATGATATCTCTCTTTCCATGTCCTCTTCTGAATCTGGCTTAAATTTCTGGCTGTTCACTGCTGATGAATGCTACAATTGATTTTTAATTACCTTCAGAAATTTTTACTTGCATGTGATACTGTTATTGTTCGATAATTTCCTCATTCTGTTAGATCATTTTTCTTTGGAATGGGCACAAATATGGTTCTCTTCCAGTGGGTTGGCCAGGTAGCTGTCTTCCAAATTTCTTGGCATAACGAGTGAGCGCTTCTGGCATTGCATCCATTTGTTGAAACACCTCAATCAATTCCTGAAGCCTTGTTTCTCAACAATGCCTTCCATGCAGCTTGGACGTCTTTCTTCAGTACCACTGGTCCTTGATCATATGCTACCTCCCGATGTGGCTGAATACCAACAAACTCTTTTTGGTACAGTGATCTGTGTATTCCTTCCATCTGCTTTTGATGCTTCCTGCATCGTTCACTATTTTGCCAATAGAATACTTCAATATTGCAGCTTGAGGGTTGAATTTTTTCTTTTGTCTTTCAGCTTGAGAAATGCCAAGTGTGATCTTCCCTTTTGGTTTTTTAAATCCAAGTCTTTGCACATTTCATTATAATACTTTACTTTGTCTTCTTGAGTCACCCTTTGAAATCTTCTGTTCAGCTCTTTTACTTCATCATTTCTTCCATTTGCCTTAAATATTCAATAGCGAGTTTCAGAGTCTCTTCTGACATCCATTTTGACCTTTTCTTTCTTTCCTGTCTTTTTTAATGAGCTTTTCTTTCTTAATGTACGATATCCTTGATGCCATGCCACAACACATCTGGTCTTCAGTCATTAGTGTTGAATGCATCAAATCTATTTTTGAGAAGGTCTCTAAATTCAAATGGGATATGCTCAAGGTCATACTGTGGCTCTTGTGGGCTCATTTTAATTTTCTTCAGCTTCAACTTGAGCTTGTACGTGAGCAACTAATGGTCTGTTCTGCAGTTGGGCCCTGGCCTTGTTCTGACTGATGATACTGAGTTTCTCCATTGTCTCTTTCCACAGATGTAGTCGGTAGGATTCCTGTGTATTCCATCTGGTGAGGACCACGTGTGTAGTCACCCTTTATGTTGTGAAAAAAAGGTATTTACAATGAATAAGTCAAGTCATTGGTCTTGCCAAATGCTATCATGCGATCTTCAGTGTTGTTTCTATCACCAAGTCTGTAGTTTCCAACTACTGATCATTCTTCTTTTCCAAAACATATAAGAACTCTTAAAACTCAATAATAACAAAATAGACAGCCCAATTAAAAATGAGCAAAAGTTTCGGACACTTCACAAAGAAGTTGTGCAAGTAGATAATACATATATAAAAAGATGATCAACATCATTACACATTAGAGAAGTGCAAGTAAAAACCATAATGGGATACTACTACATACCTATTGGAATTACTGAAATAATTAAAAAAAAAAAATCCTGACTATATCAAGTGTTTGCAAGGAAATTGCTGGTTGGAATATAAAACAATGCAATTACTTTGGAAAAACTGGAAATTTCTTAAAAATTAATTATACTTTGAATTGTAAATGTGGAAATTGTGCTGGTGAATATTTTGGTGTGTATAGTGTTTGACTGCTAAAAGGCCAGCAGTTTGAATCCACCAGCTGCTCCTTGGAAATCCTATTGGGCAGTTCTACTCTGTTCTATACGGTTGCTATGAGTCAGAATTGACTCAACAACAGGCTTAGTTTTTTAGGTTTAAAATGTTCACCAAAATAAAAAATAATAATCACGTACCTACCATATAATCCAGCCATTCTACTCATAGGTATTTATCCAAGAGGGAAGAGAGTGTATGCCAATACAAAGACTTGTACACACATACGCATAACATATTTAGTTATAATAGTCAAAAACCAGAAAGAACCCAAAAGTTCGTTAGTAGGTTAATGGAAAAACAAATTGGTATATCCATATAATAGAACACTACTCCGCAATAAAATGAACTATTGATATAACATCTATATTGTTACAATAGAGATAAATCTAAAATTTTATTATGCTGAGGGAAATAAGCCAAGCAAAAAAGAATATATACATTATTATCCCGTTTGTATAAAATTACCTGAAATGAAAACTCATTAATAGTGACTAAAAATCAGGTTGAAGCACTGAAGGTCCTCACGTGTCTGTGTCAAGAAATTTGGAAGACAGCTCCCTGGCCCACTGACTGGAAGAAATCCATATCTGTGCCAATTCCAAAGAAAGGTGATCCAACAGAATGAGGGAATTATCAAACAATATCATTAATATCACGCACAAGTAAAATTTTCCTGAAGATCATTCAAAAGAAGTTGCAGCAGTACATGGGCAGGGAACTGCCAGAAGTTCAAGCTGGATTCAGAAGAGGACGTGAAAGAGGGATATCATTGCTTATATCAGATGGATCTTGGCTAAAAGTAGAGAATATCAGAAAGATGTTTGCCTGTGTTTTATTGACTACGCAAAGGCACTTGACTGTGTGGATCATAACAAATTATGGTAACATTGTGAAGAATGGGAATTCCAGAACACTTAAATTGTGCTCGTAAGGAACCTGTACATAGATCAAGAGGTAGTCGTTCAGACAGAATAAGAGGATTCTGAATGATTTAGGGTCAGGAAAGGGGTGCGTCAGGGTTGTGTCTGTTCACCATACTTATTCAATCTGTATGCTGAGCAAATAATATGAGAAGCTGGACTATATGAAGAGGAATGCAGTATCAGGATTGGAGAAAGACTCATGAACAACCTGCGGTATGCAGATAACACAGCCTTGCCCGTAGAAAGTGAAGGGGACTTGAAGCACTTACTGATGAAGATCAAAGACTACAGCCTTCAGTATGGATTGCACCTACCTCAACAAAAAGAAAACAAAAATCCTTACAACTGGACCAATAAGCAACATCATGATTAACAGAAAAGATCGAAGTTGTCAAGGATTTCACTTTACTTGGATCCATAGTGAATGCCCATGGGAGCAGTGGTCAGGAAATCAAACGATGTACTGCATTGAGTAAATCTGCTGCAAAAGACTTCTTCAAATTGTTAAAAAGCAAAGATGTCACATTGAGGACTAAAGTACATCTGACCCAAGCCATGGTATTTTCAACAGCCTTATATGCATGCAAAAGCTGGACGATGAATAAGGAAAACCAAAGAACTGATGCCTTTGAATTGGGGTGTTGGCCAGGAGTATTGAATACATCATGGACTGCCGGAAGAATGAACAAACCTGTCTTGGAAGAAATACAGCCAGAATGCTCCTTACGAGCAAGGATGATGAAACTTCATCTTATGTACTTTGGGCATGTTATCAGGAGGGACCAGTCCCTGGAGAAGTACATCACACTTGGTAAGGTAGAGGGTCAGTGAAAAAAAGGAAAACACTCAACAAAATGGACTGACACAGTGGCTGCAATAATGGGCTCAAGCACAGCAAGTCTTGTGAGGATGGTGCAGGAATGGGCAGAGTTTTGTTCTGTTGTGTATAGAGTTGATATGAGATGAAACCGACTCTATGGCACCCAACAACAACAAAAGCAGGTCAGTGGTTGCCTGTTGACCAGGGTGCTGAGACAGGTGAGAGAGAATAGTTACAAAGGCACATGTAGGAACTTCTGGGTGTGGTGGATACGTTCATTGTCTTGATTGTGGTGATGTTTCACGGACATGTGTATACATGTCAAATGTTACACTTTTAGTATGTGCAGTTTATTGCATGTCAAGTATACTACAATGAAATTGCTTAAAAATGATGTTGAGAAAGGAAATAGAGCAAATAGAAAGAAATAAGGCAATAAAGACAAAATATAGATAAGGATAGACATTTATGCAGGGAAAAATAATGATTAACAAAATTAAAAGCTAATACTTTGAAAATATAAACAAACGTTTGGTAAAACTCATAAAAGGAAAAAATAGAGATACAGAAAGAATGGCAAGGGGGGAATGAGTATAGATTAAACAAAAAATATTATCAACAATCATGTATCAATAAAATTGGAGAATAAAACACATTGGTACAAGATAAAAACAGAATAGAAAGAAATCGCCATGGTAATTAAAGACCTACCCACTTCCACAAGATATTCCTGGATCAAAGGACTTTACAGATGGGTTCTACCAAACTTTCGAAGAGCAGATAATTCCAACCCTACTGCAGTTTTCCTGCCAAAAATAGAAAAGAAATTGCACAATTCATTTTCTAAGTCAAGTGTATCATTAATTCTAAAATGTGATAAGGCTAAAAACAAGAAATAAACTTACAATCTCATTTCTCTTAAGACTATGTATGTGAAAATACTAAATACAATAAAAAATGCAATAGAGCTAAATAAATAAAAATATTCTATAAATATCGCATTAACAAATAGGTCTTTCCTCTGTATAAAGCAGTGGCCTGACTTCGGGACATTAATTAACGGTGAAAATTACAAGCTGAACAACAAACATAAAAATCTGATAAATTTCAATAACAGTGAAAAATATATATGCATTGAGTAACATAAATATCCTACACTTGAAAATGGTTTCGTAACAAAAATCTCTAGCAAAGATCATAAAAAAAAAACCTCGGATGCATCTATTTCAAGATTAGAAACAAGACAATGATGTTTTCTATCTTCACTAGTGTTCAAAATGGTAGAGATCCTACACCTTTCAATACGAAGAAAGAAAATAATAACTGTAAAGATCAGAGAGAAAAAAGGAAATATATATACAAAATAGACTTGTCCCTCCAAGTAAGTCTATTTTAAAGTGTATAGTCTTTATGCAGAAATTTATAAAACTCTATTGCTGGGTTATTGAAAGTAAATAGAAAGTCATATTACACAGACACTAAAAAACAAAAAAAACCTGTTGCCGTCAAGTTGATTCAGGCTCAGAGCAATCCTATAGGACAGAGTAGAACTGCCCCATAAAGTTTCCAGGGAGCGCCTGGTAGATTCGAACTGCCAACGTTTTGGTTGGCAGCCATAGCACTTAACCACTATGCCACCAGGGTTTCCACACAGACATTAATTCTCCCGAAATTGATCTTTAGATTCAATGCAATTTCAACCCAACATTCAGCAACGTTTTTTTGGAGGAGGAATTTACCAATCTGATTATAAAATCATTATGAAATAGGGTCATAATGACATTCTTTTTTATTGTCCTTTAAGTGAAAGTTTACAGTTCAAGTTAGTTTCTCACACGAAAATTTATACATACATTTTTATGTGACCCCTAGATGCTCTCCCTATAATGTGACAGCATATTCCTCCTTTCCACCCTGGATTTCCCATGGCCACTCAACCAGCTCCTGTCCCTTTCTGCCTTCTCATCTCACCTCCAGACAGGAGCTGCCCATTTAGTCTCATATATCTACTTGAGCTAAGAAGCACACTCTTCACAAGTTATCATTTTATGTCTTATGGTCCAGTCTAATCTTTGTCTGAAGAATTGGCTTAGGAATGGTTTTAGTTTTTGGCTAACAGAGAGTCCAGGGGCCATGTCTCCTGGGGTCCCTCCAGTCGCAGTCAGACCATTAAGTCTGGTATTTTTACTAGAATTTGAGTTCTGCACCCCACTTTTCTCTTGCTCCATTAGGGACTCTCTGTTGTGTTCCCTGTTGCATCTTTGGTGTTCTTCATTCTCCTTTGCTCCAGGTGGATTGGAACCAATTGGTGGATCTTAGATGGCTGCTTGGTAGCTTTTAAGACCCCAGACGCCACTCACCAAAGTGGGATGCAGAACATTTTCCTAATAAACTTTGTTATGCCAGTTGACCTAGATGTCCCCTGAAACCATGGTCCCCAGACCCCCACACCTGCTACTCTGTTGCTTGAAGTGTTTGGTTGTATTCAAGAAATTTCTTAGCTTTTGGTTTAGTCCAGTTTTGATGACTTCCCCTCTATTGTGTGCTGTCCTTCCCTTCACCTAAGCTTATTCTTGTCTGTTGTTTAGCTAGTGACGACCCCTCTCCCATCCTCCCACCCTCATAACCATCAAAGAAGGTTTTCTTCTGTGTTCAAACCTTTTTATTGAGTTCTTATAATAGTGGTCTCATACAATGTTTGTCCTTTTGAGACTGGCTAATTTCACTCTGCGTAATGCCTTCCAGATTTATCCACATTAGGAGATGTTTTGAGGGTTCATCGTGTTCTTTATGATCGTGTAATATTTCATTGTGTGAATATACTATAATTTCTCTATCCATTCATCCATTGATGGGCACGTAGGTTGTTTCCATCTTTTTGCTACCGTGAGCAGTACTGCAATGAACATGGGTGTGCATATATCTATGCATGTGAGGGCTCTTCTTTCTCTAGGATATATTCCAAGGAGTGGGACTGTTGAATCGTGTGGTAGCTCTATTTCTAGCATTTTAAGGAAGCGCCAAATAGATTTCCAAAGAGGTTGTGCCATTTTACATTCCCACCAGCAGGGTATAGGTGTTCCAGTCTCTCCACAGCTTTTCTGACATTTATCATTTTGTGTTTTTTTGATTAATGGTAGCCTTGTTGGGGTTCGAGGGCACTGGGTTTTTTTTGTTAGTGGGTTGTTGGGGTGAGATGGTATCTCATTGTAGTTTTGATTTGCATTTCTCTAATGGCTAATGATTGTGAGCATTTCCTCATCAATCTATTAGCCACCTGAACGTCTTCTTTGGTGAAGTGTCTGTTCATATCCTTTGCCCATTTTTTAATTGGGTTATTTGTCTTTTTGTTGTTGAGATTTTGCAGTATCTTGTACATTTTAGAGATGAGACGCTGATCGAATTTGTCATAGGAAAAAAAATTTTCCCAGTCTGTAGGTTGTACTTTTACTCTTTTGGTGAAGTCTTTGGATGAGCATAAGTGTCTGATTTTTAGGAGCTCCCAGTTATCTAGTTTCTCTTCTGGTATTTGTGTATTGTTTGTAATGTTTTGTATTCTGTTTATGCAATGTATTAGGGCTATTAGCTTTTCTCCCTTTCTAGCTCCTGTTTTTTCTTCCATGATCTTTATCATTTTAGATTTTATATTTACATCTTTGACCTGAGTTGCTTTTTGTACATGGTGTGAGTTATGGGTTTTGTTTCATTTTTTTTGCAGATGGATATCCAGTTTTCCTGGCACAATTTGTTAAAGAGACTGTCTTTTCCCCAATTAACAGGTTTTGGGCCTTTGTCAAGTATCAGTGCTCATAGGTGGATAAATTTACATCTTGATTCTCAATTCTGTTCCATTGGTCTATGTATCTGTTGTTGTACCAGTACTGGGTTGTTTTAACTACTGTGGCAGTATAATAGGTTCTAAAATCAGGTAGTGTGAGGCCTCCCACTTTGTTCTTCTTTTTCAGTAGTGCTTTACTTATCTGGGGCCTCTTCCCTTTCCTTATGAAGTTGGTGATTTTTTTCTCCATTTCCTTAAAAAATGCTATTGGGAGGCAGGACCAAGATGGAGGAGTAGTCAGGTGCTTCCAGTGATCTCTCTTACAAAAAAGACCCCCCCCAAAAAAACAAGTGAAACAATTATATTTATGACAAGCTAGGAGCCCTGAACATCAAAGGCAAAGCTAGAAAATGGACTGAGTGGCAGGGGGAGAGATGGTTCAGAAGCAGAGAGGAGTTGCCAGACCTGAATTGCTGGGAACCCTCAGGCACCATTCCCCAGAGCAACCACGGAGGGGCTGGCAGTAGTGTTCCAGATGCGGTTTCCTCAGGGAGAGACAGCCAGTTGCAAAGCTGACTCACACCTCTGGAACCAGAGAATAACAGTGCTCTTGGCAAAAGCTTAGTACTTGTGTATATTTTACCGCTCTTCCAGCACCCAATCTGGCTTCAGTGGCTGTCAATTTCTCTGGGCCTGAGAAAGGCCCTGCAGAGTGCTCTGAGCCATTCTGCTGGAGGAGGAATAAATTCACAACTGGGGGAAAAGATAATCTACCAGCTCCACTAAGCTGGGGAGCTCAGGATAGAAGTGGCTCCTGCCCAGGCATAAACGGTCCATGGACTTTGAGCACCTTTTCCTCTTTCCGTGGACCTGTGTGGGCTTATTTCAGGAGAATAGGCCCTTGTTGGCAGACTGCAACAGTTTCAGCTGTGCAGTGGAGAGGTGGGTGTTTGATGTTTGAAGCCTCTTTGGCTATTAAACAGGGTCCTCACCTACCCACATCAGGGGTCTAAGGACTTGCGGCCCCACTCACATCACCTAGCCGCCTGCGACAGGGGTCCAAGGGTAACTCGTACCTCCCAGTCCTTACAACCGAAAGCACCGAGTGCCCATGGTCCATCTGCAGAACTCATCCACCTGTGTGCTCTAGGGAAGAGGGACATGCTTTCCTCACAGACACTTGGGAGTTGGTTGTCTGCCCCCTACCTTGTTCAGAGCATGACCCCCTGCTGCAACCAGATACCTGTACCCACACCAATGACCCCTGCCCCTGTAAGACTGTAGTATAGGACAGAGCCTGTACCACACACTTGATGACAAACTACTGGGACACCTAAGCTGAATACATATAAGAAAAGTGGATGGACTCCCAGGCTTATATACCTGATAACAGCTCTAGCCATCTGGTGACAGGACATTAGATCTTCAAAAGCAAAAATAATCAAGCTAGCTCACTCAAGCAGCCTATTTGGGCATATCAAAACAAAACAAAGCAAGAAGCTAGGATACAGTAAGGAAACATAAAATAAACTGAGAAAATAACTTATATATGCCCCAGAGAGAACAGTCAATGACAATCACATAAAGAAGCAGACCATGATCACTTCAACAAGCTCTCAAAACAAAGAATCAAAGGATCTTTTGGGTGAAGGTGTCTTCCTGGAATCACCAGATGGAGAATACAAAAGATTAATATTCAGAAATCTTCAAGACATCAGGAAAGAGATCAGGAAGGAGATCAGGCAAAATGCAGAACAACCCAAGGAACACACAGATAAAGCAGTTGAAGAAATTAAAAGGTTATTCGAGAACATAATGAAAACTTTAATAAGCTGCAAGAATCCATACAGAGAGCAATCAGAAATTCAGAAGATTAACGATAAAATTACAGAATTAGACAACTCAATAGAAAGCCAGAGGAGGTGAATTGAGGAAGCGGAGAGCAGAATTAGTGAGACTGATGATAAAGCACTTGGCACCAATATATTTGAAGAAAAATCAAATAAAAGAATTAAAAAAAAAAAAAATGAAGAAACCCTAAGAGTCATATGGGACTCTATCAAGGGAAATAACCTGCGAGTGATTGGAGTACCAGGACAGGAAGGGATAAAAGAGAATACGGAGAGAATTGTTGAAGATTTGTTGGCAGAAAACTTCCCTGATATCATGAAAGATGAGAAGATACCTATCCAAGATGCTCATCGACCTCCACATAAGGTAGATATCAAAAGAAAGTCTCCAAGACATATTGTAATCAAACTTGCTGAAACCAAAGATAAAGAGAGAATTTTAAGAGCTGCTAGGGATGAACAAAAACTCACCTACAAAGGAGAGTCAATAAGAAAAGGCTCAGATTACTCGGCAGAAACCATGCAGGCAAAAAGGCAATGGGATGACTTATATAAAGCACTGAAGGAAAAAAAAAATGCCAGCCAAGAATCATATATCCAGCAAAACTGTCTCTCAAATAAGTAGGCAAAATTAGGACATTTCCAGATAAACAGAAGTTTAGGGAATTAGTAAAAACCAAACCAAAACTTCAAGAAATACTAAAGGGAGTTCTCTGGTTAGAAAATCAATAATATCAGATATCAACTCAAGACTACAACACAGGACAGAGCAACCAGATGTGAACCCAGGAAGGGAAATCACAAAGATAAATCAAGATTAAAAAACCCTCAAAAAAGGAAACAGTGATGTCATTATGTAAAAGAAGGCAACATTAAATAATAAAGAGGGACTAAGAAATGTAGTCATAAATCTTACATATGGAGAGGAAAACAAGGCAACATAAAGAAATAAAAGTTAGGTTTAAACTTAGAAAAACAGGGGTAAACATTAAGGTAACCACAAAGGAGAATAACAATCCTTCTCATCAAAATAAAATACAAGAAAAAAAAAAAAGACTCAGCAGAAACAAAATCAACAACAATGAATAAGAGGAAAAGACAATATACAAACTACTCAGCACAAAAAATTAAGTCGGAAAAAGAAACTAAACAACACACACACAAAAAGAAGACATCAAAATGACAGCACTAAACTCATACCTATCCATAATTACGTTGAATGTAAATGGACTAAATGCACTAATAAAGAGTCAGAAAGTGGCAGAAAGGATAAAAGAACACAATCCGTCTATAAGCTCCCTACAAGAGACACACCTTGGACTTGGAGACACAAACTAAAACTCAAAGGATGGAAAAAAATATACCAAGCAAACAACAATCAAAAAAGAGGAGTGGCAATATTAATTTCTGACAAAATAGACTTTAAAGTAAAACCCACCACAAAGGATAAGGAAGGACACTATATAGTGATTAAAGGGACAACTGACCAGGAGGATGTAACCATATTAAATATTTATGGACCCAATGACAGGGCTGTAAGATACATAAAATAAACTCTAACAGCATTGAAAAGTGAGATAGACAGCTCCACAATTATAGTAGGAGACTTCAACACACCACTTTTGGTGAAGAACAGACCATCCAGAAAGAAGCTCAATAAAGAAACAGAAGGTCTAAATGGCACAGTCAACCAACTTGACCTCACAGACATATACAGGACACTCCATCCAACAGCAGCCAAGTATACTTTCCTTTCTAGTGCAAATGGAACATTCTCTAGAATAGGCCACATATTAGGTCATAAAGCAGGCCTTTGCAGAATCCAAAACATCAAAATATTACAAAGCATCTTCTCTGATCATGAGCCATAAGTAGAAGTCAATAACAGAAAAAGGAGGGAAAAGAAACTCTCAGCAAAACAGGAAGAGAAGGAAAATTCCTCAGCATAATAAAGGGCATTTATAGAAACCCGCCCCCACGTGCCTGTCAGTTGGTAGTACTGTGGGGGCTTGGGTGTTGCTGTGATGCTGGAAGCTATGCCACCGGTATTCAGAAACCAGCAGAGTCACCCGTGGAGGACAGGCTTCACCTGAGCTTCCAGACTAAGACAGGCTAGGAAGAAGGACCTGGCAGTCTACTTCTGAAAAGCATTAGCAAGTGAAAACCTTATAATAGCAGCGGAACATTGTCCGATATAGTGCTGGAAGATGAGCCCCCCAGGTTGGAAGGCACTCAAAAGATGACTGGGGAAGAGCTGCCTCCTCAAAGTAGAGTTGACCTTAATGACGTGGGTGGAGTAAAGCTTTCGGGACCTTCATTTGCTGATGTGGCACGACTCAAAATGAGAAGAAACAGCTGCAAACATCCATTAATAATCGGAACCTGGAATGTACGAAGTATGAATCTAGGAAAATTGGAAATTGTCAAAAATGAAATGGAACACATAAACATTGATATCCTAGGCATTAGTGAGCTGAAATGGACTGGTATTGGCCATTTTGAATCAGACAATCATGTAGTCTACTATGCTGGGAATGACAACTCGAAGAAGAATGGTGGTGTGTTCATCGTCAAAAAGAACGTTTCAAGATGTATCCTGAAGTACAACGCGTCAAGGATAGGATAATATCCGTACGCCTACAAGGAAGACCTGTTAATACGACTATTATTCAAATTTATGTACCAACCACTAGGGCCAAAGATGAAGAAACAGAAGATTTTTATCAGCTGCTGCAGTCTGAAATTGATCGAACATGTAATCAAGATGCATTGATAATTACTGGCTATTGGAATGCAAACATTGGAAACAAAGAAGAAGGATCAGTAGTTGGAAAATATGGCCTTGGTGATAGAAACAATGCCAGAGATCAAATGATAGAATTTTGCAAGACCAACGACTTCTTTGCAAATACCTTCTTTCACCACCATAAACGGCGACTATACACATGGACCTCGCTAGATGGAGCACACAGAAGTGAAATTGACTACATCTGTGGAAACAGGCGATGGAAAAGCTCAATATCATCAGTCAGAACAAGGCCAAGGGCCGACTGTGGAACAGACCATCAATTGCTCATATGCAAGTTCAAGCTGAAACTGAAGAAAATCAGAGCAAGTCCACGAGAGCCAAAATACGACCTTGAGAATATCCCACCTGAATTTAGAGACCATCTCAAGAGTAGATTTGACACGTTGAATACTAATGACCGAAGACCAGACGAGTTGTGGAATGACATCAAGGACAGCACCCATGAAGAAAGCAACAAGTCATCAAAAAGACAGGAAAGACCAAGACGGATGTCAGAGAAGACTCTGAAACTTGCTCTTGAACGTCAACCAGCTAAAGCAAAAGGAAGAATTGATGAAGTAAAAGAACTGAACAGAAGATTTCAAAGGGCCTCTTGAGAAGACAAAGTAAAGTATTATAATGACATGTGCAAAGAGCTGGAGATGGAAAACCAAAAGGGAAGAACACGCTTGGCGTTTCTCAAGCTCAAAGAACTGAAGAAAAATTCAAGCCTCGAGTTGCTATAGTGAAGGATTCCATGGGGAAAATATTAAATGATGCAGAAAGCATCAAAAGAAGATGAAAGAAATACACAGAGTCGTTATACTGAAAAGAATTAGTCGATATTCAACCATTTCAAGAAGTGGCATATGATCAGGAACCAATGGTACTGAAGGAAGAAGTCCAAGCTGCTCTGAAGGCACTGGAGGAAAACAAGGCTCCAGGGACTGATGGAATATCAATTGAGATGTTTCAACAAACAGATGCAGCACTGGAGGTGCTCACTCGTCTATGCCAAGAAATATGGAAGACAGCTTCCTGGCCAACTGACTGGAAGAGATCCATATTCATGCCTATTCCCAAGAAAGGTGATCCAACCGAATGTGGAAATTATAGAACAATATCATTAATATCACACACAAGCAAAATTTTGCTGAAGATCATTCAAAAACAGCTGCAGCAGTATATCAACAGGGAACTGCCAGAAATTCAGGCCGGTTTCAGAAGAGGACGTGGAACCAGGGATATCATTGCTGATGTCAGATGGATCCTGGCTGAAAGCAGAGAATACCAAAGGGTGTTTAACTGTGTTTCATTGACTATGCAAAGGCATTTGACTGTGTAGATCATAACAAACTATGGATAGCACTGCGAAGAATGGGAGTTCCAGAACACTTAATTGTGCTCATGAGGAACCTTTACATGGATCAAGAGGCAGTTGTTTGGACAGAACAAGGGGATACTGATTGGTTTAAAGTCAGGAAAGTTGTGCATCAGGGTTGTATTCTTTCACCATACCTATTTAATCTGTATGCTGAGTAAATAATACGAGAAGCTGGACTATATGAAGAATGTGGCATCAGGATTGGAGGAAGGCTCATTACAACCCGCGTTATGCAGATGACACAACCTTGCTTGCTGAAAGTGAAGAGGACTTGAAGCACTTACTAAGGAAGATCAAAGACCACAGCCTTCAGTGTGGATTACACCCCAACATAAAGAAAACAAAAATCCTCACAACTGGACCAATGAGCAACATCATGATAAACAGAGAAAAGATGGAAGTTGTCAAGGATTTCATTTTACTTGGATCCACAATCAACAGCCATGGAAACAACAGTCAGGAAATCAAAAGACGCATTGCATTGGACAAATCTGCTGCAAAAGACCTCTTCAAAGTGTTGAAGAGCAAAGATGTCACCCTGGAGACTAAGGTGCGCCTGACCCAAGCCATGGTGTTTTCAATCATATCATATGCATGTGAAAGCTGGACAATGAATAAGGAAGACTGAAGAAGAGTTGACGCCTTTGAATTGTGGTGTTGGTGAAGGATATTGAATATACGACTGCCAAAAGGAATGAACAAATCTGTCTTGGAAGAAGTGCAGCCAGAATGCTCCTTAGAGGCAAGGATGGCGAGACTGTGTCTTACATACTTTGGACATGTTGTCAGGAGGGATGAATCCCTGGAGAAGGACATCATGCTTGGCAGAGTACAGGGTCAGCGGAAAAGAGGAAGACCCTCAATGAGGTGGATTGACACAGTGGCTGCAACAATGAGCTCAAGCCTAACAATGATTGTAAGGATGGCGCAGGACCGGGCAGTGTTTTGTTCTGTTGTGCATAGGGTCACTATGAGTCGGAACCGGCTCAACGGCACCTAACAACAACAACAACATAGAAACCCGACAGCCAACGTCATCCTAAATGGAGAGAGTCCGAAAGCATTCCCCTTGAGATCAGGAACCAGACATGGATGCCCTTTACCACCACTCTTATTCAACACTGTGCTGGAGGTCCTAGCCAGAGCAATTAGGCTAGATAAAGAAATAAAGGGTGCCTGGATTGGCAAGGAAGAAGTAAAAAGTATCTCTATTTGCAGATGCCATGATCTTATACACAGAAAACCCTGAGGAATCCTCAAGAAAACTACTGAAACTAAAAGAGTCCAGCAGAGTATCAGGATACAAATAAACATACAAAAATCGGTTGGATTCCTCTACTCCAACAACAACAAAAAAATCGAAGAGGAAATCACCAAATCAATACCATTTACAGTAGCCCCCATGAAGATAAAACACTTAGGAATAAATCTTACCAGAGACATAAAAGACCTATACAAACAAAACTAGAAGACACTACTGCAAGAAACCGAAAGAGACCTACATAAGCGGAAAAACATACCTCGCTCATGGATAGGAAGACTTAACATTGCAAAAATGTCTATTCTACCAAAAAGACATCTATAGATACAATGCAATTCCGATCCAAATTCCAATGGCACTTCTTAATGAAATGGAGAAACAAATCACCAACTTCATATGGAAGGAAAAGAGTCCCTCGATAAGTAAAGCATTACTGAAAAAGAAGAACAAAGTGGGAGGTCCACTCTACTTGATTTTAGAACCTATTATACCGCCACAGAAGTCAAAACAGCCTGGTACTGGTAAAACAACAGATTCATGATCCAATGGAAGAGAATTGAGAATCCAGACATAAATCCATCCACATGAGCAGCTGATATTTGACAAAGGCCTGAAGTCAGTTAAATGGGGAAAAGCCAGTCTCTTTAACAAACGGAGCTGGCATAACTGGATATCCATCTGCAAAAAAATGAAACAAGACCCATACCTCACACCATACACAAAAACAAACTCAAAATGAATCAAAGACCTAAATATAAAATCTAAAACGATAAAGATCATGGAAGAAAAAATAGGGACAGCACTAGGAGCCCTAATACATGCCATAAACAGTATAGAAAACATTACAAACAATGCAGAAGAGAAACTAGATAACTGGGAGCTCTTAAAAGTCAAACACCTATGCTCATCAAAGACTTCACCAAAAGAGTAAAAAGATTACCTGTAGACTGGGAAAAAGCTTTTAGCTAGGACATTTCCAACCAGTACCTGATTTTTTTTTTTTTTACCTGATCTCTAAAATCTACACGATACTGCAAAAACTCAACTACAAAAAGACAAATAACCCAATTAAAAAATGTGCAAAGGATATGAACAGACATTTCACTAAAGAAGACATTCAGGTAGCTGACAGATACATGAGGAAATGCTCATGATCATTAGCCGTTAGAGAAATGCAAATCAAAATTACAATGAGATTACATCTCACCCCAACAAGGCTGGCATTAATCCAAAACACACACATTAATATATGTTGGAGAGGTTGTGGAGAGACTGGAACACATACACTGTTGGTGGGAATGTAAAATGGTACAACCACTTTGGAAATCGATTTGGCGCTTCCTTAAAAAGCTAGAAATAGAACTAGCATACGATCCAGCAATCCCACTCCTTGGAATATATCCTAGAGAAATAAGAGCCTTTACGTGAACAGATATATGCACACCCATGTTGATTGCAGCACTGTTTACAATAGCAAAAAGCTGGAAGCAACCAAGATGCCCATCAAGAGATGTATGGATAAACAAATTTTGGTATATTCACACAATGGAATACTAAGCATCGATAAAGAACAATGAGGAATCCATGAAACATTTCATAACGTGGAGGAATCTGGAAGGCATTATGCTGAGTGGAGTTAGTCAGGTGCAAAAGGAGAAATATTGTACGAAACCACTCTTATAAGAACTCGAGAAATAGTTTAAACAGAAAAGAAAATGTTCTTTGATGGTTATGAGAGGCGGAAGGGAGGGAGAGGGGTGTTCACTAACTAGATAGTGGACAAGAACTATTTTAGGTGAAGGGAAAACAACACACAATACCGGAGAGGTCAGCACAACTGGACTGAACCAAAAGAAAAGAAGTTTCCTGAATAAACTGAACGCTTTGAAGGCCAGCATTGCAGGGGCGGAGGTTTGGGGACCGTGGTTTCAGGGGACATCTACGTCAATTGGCATAATAAAATCTATTAAAAAAACATCTTCATCCCACTTTGGAGAGTGTTGTCTGGGGTCTTAAAAGCTAGCAAGTGGCCGTCTAAGATGCATCAATGGATCTCAACCCACCTGGAGCAAAGGAGAATGAAGAACGCCAAAGACACAAGGTAATTATGAGCCCAAGAGACAGAAAGGGCCACATGAACCAGAGACTACATCAGCCTGAGACCAGAAGAACTGGATGGTGCCTGGCTACCACCGATGACTGCCCTGACAAGGAACACAACAGAGAACCCTTGAGGGAGCAGGAGAGCAATGGGATCCAGACCTCAAATTCTTATAAAAAGACCAGACTTAATGGTATGACTGAGACTAGACGGACCACGGAGCTCAAGGTCCCCAGACTTTCTGTTAGCCCAAGACAGTAACCATTCCCAAAGCCAACTCTTCAGACAGGGATTGGACTGGACTATGGGATAGAAAATGATACTATTTAGGAGTGAGGATTTTGGATCAAGTAGACTCTTTAGACATGTGAGAGTATGTGGGCTGCTCCTTTCTGGAGGGGAGATGGGAAGGTACAGGGGGTCAGAGGCTGGCTGAATGGACACGAAAATAGAGGGTAGAAAGAAGGAGTGTGCTGTCTCGTTAGGGGGAGAGCAACTAGGGGTATATAGCAAGGTATATACAAATTTTTGTATGAGAGACGGACTTGATTTACAAACTTTCACTTAAAGCACAATAAAAATTTTTTTAAAAATGCCATTGGAATTTGGATCAGGATTGTATTGTATCTGCAGATTGCTTTGGGTAGAATAGACATTTTCAGGATGTTGAGTCTTCCTATCCATGAGCAAGATATGTTTTCCCACTTATGCAGGTCTGTTTTGGTTTCTTGCAGTAGTGTCTTGTAGTTTCCTTTGTATAAGTCTTTTCCATCTCTGGTTAGATTTATTCCTAAGTTTTTTATATTCTTGGGGGCTATTGTAAATGGTGTCGATTTGGTGATTTCCTTCTAGAAGTCCCCTTTGTTGGAGTAGGGGAATCCAACTTATTTTTTTATGTTTATCTTATATTCTGATACTTTGCTGAAATCTTCTATTAGTTCCAGTAGTTTTCTTGAGGATTCTTTAGGGTTTTCTGTGTAGAAGATCATGGCATCTGCAAACAGAGATACTTTTACTTCTTCCTTACCAATTTGGATGTTCTTTATTTCTTTTCCTAGCATAACTGCTTTGGCTAGGACCTCCAGCACAATGTTGAATAAGAGTGGTGATAAAGGGCATCCTTGTCCGGTTCCGATCTTGAGGGGAATGCTTTCAGACTCCATTTAGGATGATGTCTGCTGTTGGCTTTGTATAAATGCCCTTTACTATGTTGAGGAATTTCCTTTCTATTCCTATTTTGCTAAGCTTTTTTTTTTTTTTTTTTTTTTTATCATGAACGGGTGTTGGACTTGTTCAAATGCCTTTTCTGCATCAATTGATAAGATCATGTGGTTCCTGTCTTTTATTTATGTGATGGATTACATCGATTGTTTGTCTGATGTTGAACCATCCCTGCATACCTGGTACGAATTCCCCTTGGTCATGCTGAATTATTTTTTTGATATGTTGAATTCTATTGGCTAGAGTTTTGTTGAGGATTTATGTGTCTATGTTCATAAGGGATATTGGTCTGTGATTTTCTTTTTTCGTGGTGTCTTTACCTGGTTTTTTTTTTTTTTCTTTTTTACCTGGTTTTGGTATAGGGTTATGCTAGCTTTACAGAATGAGTTTGAGAGTATTCCATCCTTTTCTATGCTCTGAAATACCTTTAGTAGTGGTGGTGTTAACTCTTCTCTGACAGTTTGGTAGCACTCTGTAGTGAAACTGCCAGGGCTTTTTTTTGCGCGGGGCGGCGGGGGGGCGGGGGGGAGAGTTTTTTTAACTACCTTCACAAAGTCTTCTTCTGTTATAGGTTTTTTTAGTTCTAGCTCTGTTTGTGTTAGTTTAGGTAGATAGTGTGTTTCTAGAAATTTGTCCATTTCCTCCAGGCTTTCAAATTTGTTAGAGTACAATTTTTCATAGCATTCTGTTATAATTCTTTTAATTTCAGTTGTGTCTGTTGTGATATCACTCATCTAATTTCTTATTCAGGTTATTTGCTTCCTTTCCTGTTTTTCTTTTGGGAGTTTGGCCAACGTTTATCAATTCTGTTGATCTTTTCAAAGAACAAACTTTTGGTAGTATTAACTCTTTTAATTGTTTTTCTGTTCTCTATTTCATTTAATTCTGCCCTAATTTTTATTATTTGCTTTCTTTTGGTGCCCAAGGGCTACTTCTGCTCTCTTCCAATTTGTTCGAGTTGTAGGGTTAATTCTTTGATTTTGGCCCTGTCTTGTTTTTAGATGTGTGCATTTATTGCTATCAATTGACCTCTGAGCACTGCTTTTGCTTTTTCCCAAAGGTTCTGGTAGGGTGTGTTTTCATTCTCATTTGATCCTGTGAACTTCTTCATTCCGTCCTTAATTTCTTCTATAATCCAGTATTTTTTGAGCAAGGTGTTTTTTAGTTTCCATGTGTGTTTTTTTCTTGCTGTTTCTGTTATTGATTTTTACTTTTATGGCTTTATGGTCAGAAAAGTTGCTTTGTCATATTTCAGTGCTTTAAATTCTGTTAAGGCTTGCTTTATGGCCTAATATGAGGTTTATTCTGGAGAATGTTCCATGTGCATTGGAAAAAAAATTATACTTGGCTGCTGTTGGGTGGAGTGTTCTGTATATGTCTGTGAGGTCAAGTTGGTTGATTGTGACATTTACATCTTTTGTGTCTTTATTGAGCTTCTTTCTGGATGTTCTGTCCTTCACTGAAAGGGGTCTGTTGAAGTCTCCTACTATTTTTGTGGAGCTGTCTATCTCTCTTTCAGTGCTGTTATTAGAGTTTGTTTTTTGTATTTTGGAGCCCTGTCGTTGGGTATGAAAATATTCATTATGGCTATGTTCTCCTGGCGTGTTGACCCTTTTATCATTATATAGCGTCCTTCCTTATCCTTTGTGGTGGATTTTACTTCAATGTCTATTTTGTCAGAGATTAATATTGCCACTCCTGCTCTTTTCTGATTGTTGTTTGCTTGGCATATTTTTTTCCGTTCTTTAAGGTTTAGTTTGTGTCTTTACGTCTAAGCTGTGTCTCTTGTATGCAGCATATAGATGGATTGTGTTTTTTCAATCCATTCTGCCACTCTCTTTCTCTTTATCGATGTATGCAGTCTATTTACATTCAGCGTAATTATTGTTAGGAATTAGTTTACTGCTCTCATTTCGATGTCTTTTTTTTGTGTGTGTTGTCGACAGTTTCATTGTCCTACATTATTTTCTATGCTGAGTCATTTTTCTTTATGTATTTTCTTTTCATCTTTTTCCTTGTTGATTTTGTGTTTGCTGAGTCTTTATGTTTTTCTTGTTTTCTATTTTTATGTGTGGAATTGTTAGTTTCCTTTGTGGTTACCTTAATATTTACCCCTTTTTCTAACTTTAAACCGATCTTTTATTCCTTTGTATGGCCTTGACTTCCTCTCCATATGAAAGATCTGTAAATACATTTTTTTTAATCAAAATGACTAAAATGGCTAGGTGGTATGGTGGAGCCACCAGCCCTCAGGTCCCTGACATGGGTAGATGAAGATCCTGCTTAATAGGCAGAGCTGCGTCAAATGTCATGAACCTACCACTCCACCATATAGCTGATACAGTTGAAGTTAGGCTTCAGGTATGTAGCCTGTTGTACTGTGCTAATGTGGGCTTATGCTGTTGAAATGGACCCACAAAGATCTATGCAGGACATTCGAAGACTGTGGACCCCTCATTTCTGTGCCTAGGTAAAGGATCTGTGCCTGCCCTGAGCTCCTGGCTTAGGGTGCTGGCAGATTATTTTTTCTTGTTTGTTAACTGTGTTCCCTCTTCAAGGCTAGGCAAATGGCTCAGGGCCCGTAATGGGTCCTACTTCCGGCCCAGGGGACATGGCAATTTCTGAAGCCAGCCTGGGACCCGGTGCAGAGTGGGGATGGGGCAGGCAAATGGGAGAGAGGTTTTCCCCAAAGGGGTGTTTTTTGATCCGTGTAATAGGTTAGACTCATGTACTTATCTTTTGCCGATTGAGTGCCACTTTTCACTTGTTTTGGAGGCTTGAGTAGACTCTCTGCTGCTTGGTTTCTCCTGATGTGGAAAACGCGTACCGAGTGCCACTGCTTGTCTCACCACTCCCTCCAGCCGATCCAGCCTGCAAGGTGCCAGTTCCTGCCAGGTCAAGTCTGGCAACTCCTCACTGCTTCTGAACTGTCTCCCTCTTCCACTGCCACTCAGTCTGATTCCTCAGCTTTGCCTTTGATGTTCAGGGCTCCGAGATTGTCATATATAATTGATTCACTTGTTTTTATCGGGTCTTTGTTGTAAAAGGGACCACAGGAAGCATCTGACTACTCCGCCATCTTGGCCCCAACTCCTCCATAATGACATTTTAATAGAAGAATGAAGCGGGGATTTACCAAATATCAACATTTTGATGAAGCTATAATCATGAAGATAGTGTGATATTGCCATATTATTGTTAGCTGCCATCTAGTTGGCCCCCAAGTCATGGTGGCTCCATGTACTATGGAACAAAATGTTGCCTGGTCCTATACTATCTCCATGATCATTTGTGGATTCACAGGATTTGTGATTTGTAGGATTTTCAGTGGCTACTTTTAGAAGTAGATTGCCAGGCCTTTCTTCCTATTCCATCTTAATCTAGCAGCTCTGCTGAAACCTGTTCAGCATCATAGCAACACGTGAATCCAGGTCTCCCAGATGAATGGCAAGAATTCTGCCACTGAAGCATCGTTACCCCCCACCTCTTTTGCCATAAAAACCCACTGCCATCAAGTGGATTCCAACTCATAGCTACCCTGTAGGATACAGTAGAACTGCTCCATAGAGTTTCCAAGGAGTGGCTGCAGGATTCAAACTGCTGACATTTTACAGCCTTAGTGCACTGTAGCTCTTAACCACCAAGGCTCTGTGAATCAAAACCAAAACCAAACCCGTTGCCGTCGAGTTGATTCTGACTCATAGCAACTCTATAGTAGGGATACATAAATAAACTACTGTAAGAGAACAGTGAGTCCTCGTATGCGGAAACCCCACATATATGGAAAACTGACACAGATGGCACAGTAAATAAGTGAAGAAAGGATGTCCAATTTAACAAACTATGCTGTGACCATTAGTTTTGATAGAGAACAAAGTGAAGTTGGATCTCTATCTCACATTATACATAAATATCAATTTCAGGTGATTTTAGAAACTTGAATGTCCTTAGAACTACTCAGTAGAACTCAGACAAAGCATGCAATAGAAAAAAATAGACAAAAGACATCAACAGTCATTGCACAGGAGAAGGAAATACAAATGCTCATAAAAATAGAGAAAGATGCTCAACCTCAATCATTATCAGAAAAATGCAAATACAGCTTCAAAAAGATACCATTCATGCCCAGTTGTCTGGAAAAAATCAACAAGCCGAAAGTAACCAAGTGTTGCTAAGGAGGTGAACCAAGGGGAGCATTCCTATATGGCAAGTGGGCATTGAAAATGACACGACCACTAACTACCAAACCTGAACAAGCACATAACGTCTAGAAACTCTGCTTGTAGGAGTCTGCTCTAGAGAAAATCACACAAATGTGCACCAGGAGTCCCGTAAAAGTATGTTTATAGACACATTGTTTGTAAGGATAAGATGCTGGAAACAACACATGCATCCAGCAAAAACAGAAACATTTAACTTTCGAATATAAATTGGAGACCTATAAAGGAAGGACAGTGAAATCACCACATAAACTGGAATTTTCAGGTACATAATGTTCAACAAAGAAAGCAAACAACTGCAGAATACATGCAGAATGATTCCATTTTCATTAAGTCCAAAACCAGGCAAAACTAAATAATATGTTGTTTAGGAATAAAGTAAACTAATAAAGAAAATGTTCGATTTTCATTGGCTAATGCTTTTCAGAAGTAGACTGCCAGGTCCTTCTTCCTAGTCTGTCTTAGTCTGGAAGCTCAGCTGAAACCTGTCCTCCACGGGTGACCCTGCTGGTATCTGAATACCAGTGGCATAGCTCCCAGCATCACAGCAACACACAAGCCCCCACAGTATGACAAACTGACGGACAAGTGGGATGAGTCCCTGGAGAAGGACATCACGCTTGGCAGAGTACAGGGTCAGCGGAAAAGAGGAAGACCCTCAATGAGGTGGATTGACACAGTGGCTGCAACAATGAGCTCAAGCATAACAACGATTGTAAGGATGGTGCAGGACCGGGCAGTGTTTCATTCTGTTGTGCATAGGGTCGCTATGAGTCGGAACCGACTCGACGGCACCTGACAACAACAACAATAAAGAAAAAATAGGCTTATGGTTTCTTCTAAGGAAGAAAGAATGTGAGGAATATGATTGGGCATAGACATGCAAGGACCTCCAATGGTTTTGGTAATATTCTATTTATTTTCCTTTGTGGTAAGTTTATGGTATTACTTTATTGTTACTACTATTACTACTCTTCGACTTGACGGCACTGGGTACTATTACTACTCTACCACCCATCTGTCAGTTGTTGTACTGTGGTGGTTTATGTGTTGCTATGATTCTGAAAGTTATGCCATCAGTATTTCAAATACCAGTGGGGTCACCCGTGGTGGAAAGGTTTCAGTGGAGCTTCTAGACTAAGGCACACTAGGAAAAAAGGTCTGGTAATCTACTTCTGAAAATTAACTGATGAAAACCCTGTGGATCACAGCAGAATACTGTCCGATATGGTGCTGGGAAATGAGCCTCCTAGGTTGGAAAAACCAAAAACCAAACCGGACCCACTGCTGTCGAGTCAATTCCGACTCATAGCGACCCTATAGGACAGAGTAGAACTGCCCCATAGAGTTTCCAAGAAGCGCCTGCCTAGGTTGGAAGGCACTCAGAATACACAATGGCCTCAACAATGGACTCAAGCTTATCAACAATTAGGAAGATGGCACAGGACCAGGCAACATCTTGTTCAGTTGTAAAGGCGTCTCCATGAATTGGAACTGACTAGATGGCAGCTAAGAACAATGACAGCAACTATTATTACTACTACTAGTAGAAGTGGTAGTAGTAGCAGTAATAGTTCTACAAAACTACACTGCTTGTCTGGTAACATTACTGTCTGTTAGTTATTTGAGTTTTTGACCCTTGGCGTAAATGCTGGCTTACAGTTTAGCTTCTCAAGGATGAGCTTGTCCAAAGTAAGAGTCAACAAATATTTGAGCATTCTGAGATTTCAATCTTAGGAAATTACTAGGAAGGCCAACCTATGAAACTTGCTAGAACATAGAAGAATTAGAGAACTCAAGCCCTTACTGCTACTCTGCCTTGCCAAACTCATGACAGATATCACTCATGATCACAGACTCTTTCCCACTGAGACCAAAGTGGCCACACAACACTCAGCACCAGGCTCTAAGCACCTACTCACAACCCATCAGCACTGACAGGTGAGATGCAACCTGCTTCCTAGCCCAGTTCTTGAGTTAATATCCTTAGCTACATTCATGCCAATGGGTGCAGGGTTGCCAGTCAGTCCATTCATAAAAGCCTGGAAAACACACTTTTTAGATCAGGTGATCAACATCAGGAGGAAAATCTGTGGTTTTACCTAAGTCTTCTGACCTATCCTAACTTGAGTTTATGCAATGGAAACAAAACTGCTCTTGTGCTAACTAAGCAACCGATTTCCATGTACAGTATTTGTTTTGGACCTGAGGATAAAGTTAGAGTTTAAAAGAGAAAATCAAATAAATCAGATTCCTGCACTTTTTTTTTTTTTTTTTTTTTCTGGCTCAGGTGAATCAGAGAGGCCTTTTTTAGTTGCTGAAGTTCTTTATGTATGACATAACCCTGTTAGCTGGTGGGAAGGATATTTGTGTTTTAAATAATTCACACTTTATGGGGAGGGGATGGGAGCTATGGGGGACAATTTTCTTCCTTTTCTGTCATTAGCGTGAGTCCATAAAATGGGAACATAACCTCACCCTGAAGTGTTGGGTAGAAACTGCTGTCTTCATTCTGTTCCTCATTAGCTTCTCCCTGTAAGAAGGAGGGTAGTTGCTCTGGGTGATGATTCAACCAGAATCTGACATCTGTTCGCCCACAGTCCTCCACTGGGCTGCGTTAATATATTAAATTTTGCTGCACACACTTGCTTGTCTTTTGGGCATTCTACATCATCTCAGCTGAGAGTGAAGTGGCCACCGCTTTCCTTAACTCTAGGATCCAACCATCCCCAGGCAGATCCCAAGTCAAGCCTTAGAGGAAAAATGTAGACAGCCCATTTAGGCCTCAGGTTCATGCGAAATAATAAAATCCAGCTTTATTTGTTGCTCATTATCTGACTCTTTGCCCTCAATTGGGGCTGAACTCAGAGAATGAAGGAGTAATTATTTATATTTCTCAGACTTTAGTAGAAGGTGAGATGAGGGCTTCCCCTTGCCTCTGATTAACAGCGTGGAATGGAGAATCATTGTAAATCAATAGATGCTGCCATAGGAGATATATGGACAAATCCAAAAACCTACATGGAGGTTGTATTTTAGCATAATGCACTAAGAGTAAAAAATATCTAATATTTATTGAGCACTTAGTATCTGCCAGATATTGTTCTGAGTGCTTTATATGGATTGGCTCATTCAATTGACTCACAACAGCGCCATTAGATAGGTGTTTTTATTATCCCCATTTTACAGATCAAAAGGTAAGGCGCAAGAAGTTAAGCAGTCAGTGCTCTGACAGGGATCATAATACAGGGTCTCAGACAGAGCTGGAGAAAAATGTAAAACAAAATTCTAACTCACAAGAAAAAAGACCAGACTTACTGGACTGACAGAGACTGGAGAAACCCTGAGAGTATGGCCCTCAGACACCCTTTTAACTTAGTACTGAAGTCAGTCCTGAGGTTCACCCTTCAGTCAAAGGTTCACCATTCGGACAGACCCATGAAACAAAATGATACTAAATGGGCACACCAGCAAGGGCAAGAAGGCAGGAGGGGACAGGAAAACTGGATGAATAGAAATGGGAAACATGAGGTCAAGAAGGAGAGTGTTGACATGCCACGGGGTTGGCAACCAATGTCATAAAACAATATATGTATGAATTGTTTAATGAGAAACTAATATCTTCTGTAAGCCTTCATTTAAAGCACAATTTAAAAAAAAAGCTGAGCAGTCAGACTGGCTCTAAAACTCTAAAGCAAAACCATTGCATTATGCTACCTCTGTGAAAAACTCCTGAGGGCAAGAATCTTGTCTTCTTATTACCAAAAGTCCAGTACTCGCTCTGCCTACAGACAGAGCTCAGTCCCTAAGCACCAAGGGAGTAACAGAGACAAAATGTCAAAACTGAGAACTCTCGTTTGCTTTCCTAAGCATCACATGGCCCAAGTAAAAGACAGTATTATTTTCAATCGCATAGTGCAAGCCAGTTCCAATTGACGGGGAGTGGAGGCCTTGGCCGTGGTGTGGGAAAGGACCCTGCAGCTATGTTCAAGGCCAATTGACTATTTCCACCTGAGGAAGGATGGAAGGGGCCTGGCTGAGTGCTTCCTTATTATCTCACACTTGTTAGGGGTCAGGACACTTTTTCTGTCAAGGACCAGATAGTAAATATTTTAGGCTTTCCAGGGCATGTGATCTCTGTCATAACCAACAATAACAGCAACCACATTTATAGCAGGAAAGCAGCCGTAAGCAACATGTAAATGAATGAGCATGGCTGTGTTCCCACAAAAACTTTATTTACAAAACCAGATGGCAGCCAGATTTGGCCCGCAGGCCACAGTTTGTTGACCCCTGAACCAGAAGATGGATAGGTGGGATAATCACGTATGGAGATATGCTACCCAGCTCTGGCTCTTACGAAAAGTGACCAGTTGTTTGGGATGCTCACTCTTTCCTTTAATTCCTAAGTAGAAAAGCATTTCTACAGGCCCTTGCATTGCACAAATCCAGGGGGCAGTATTCACATAAATACAATATCCACCAATTTCATTCCTAGGTATTTACCATAGAAAAACTCTCAGTTATGCAAGATCAGTGTACAGAAATGTGTATGAAGGCAATGTCTGAGATAGCAATAAATTGGAAACAACCTAAATATTCATCTACATCTATACATCTACAATAAAAAACTGTTGTATAGTCATACAAGAGTATATTACACGGCAATACAAAAGGAAGAACCAGAGCTACACTTACGAACATGGATGAATCTCACATATGATGTTAGGTTAAAAAAGCAAATGGGAACAGGTTATATAATGTTTTTAAATATGTGAAAACCAAGCCATGTACTACTCAGAGTACACAGATGTAGTGCAATGTAAAGACATGAATGAATGTAATAAGCTCCAGATTCAGGATGGTTGTTACCTACCGGGGAGAGGAAAGAAGAGGTGACCTGAGAAGGATACACGAGGGGATTTTCCATTATGACAATATTTTATTATTTGAGCTAAATGATTCTTACACTGCACTGGATTATGCTTTGTACCTTTTTGTATGACTTAAGTATTACATGACACATTTTTAAATTTTTTTAAAGGAAAGGAAACTGGACTTTGGATTTAAAGTTGCATTTAAATTTCTTATTCTATGGGGAGGCAGATCAATTTAGAAGAAGGAAAAAGAGACTTCATGTATCTAACATGTGCTCAAAAAAAAAAGTAATGACAGGCTGACTTTATTACCTGTTCTAATGACTCGATGGCACTGGGCTGGGTTAATAGATTATTAGTTAAGAGATGATATAGCTAGATGCTACTGGGACATTTAATAAAGTTCCAATACCCTTTCAATCATTCAAGTATTTACTCAAGTATCAATCCAAGCTTATGAGGTACCAAGCACTCTAGGTATTAAAATGTGGTGAGAAGGATAAGGTACCTATCCTGAAGAAGTTTATATTTTATACCATTCTACAATAAAAGTAAGGATTCCTTGGAGAAATAGCTGATTCTAGGGCTTGGGCAAGGAAAATACAAAATGGGCTCGCAGCACCTTATATTACTAGAAATTAAGAAGTGTTCAAAAAACAAAAGGGTATGTGGCATGTCAAAAGGCTCAGAAGCCAATCTGAGAGTTTCCAATGGTGAAAGGTGGAACAATCTGACCACCACCACCACCAACAACAAAAATAGCATAGTATCGGACTATAACCAAAAGTAAAAAATGAATATGCCTGAGTCCATACTGATAGGAATAACTTACTGAACAAATAAATGAATGGAAGAAAAGAGACAAGTCTGTTTTACAAAAGAATCTCGAGTAACCACTATCTTGATTTCTAACAGCACAGACTAGTTTTGCCTATTTTTATACTTTTGTAAACAGAAGGAAATATAACATATTTTAATGTATTTAAGCAGAACTACTGTTATGAGTCGGAATCAACTCGGCAGTACTGGGTTTGGTTTTTAAACTACTTGTTGAATGAGGCAGTGGTAGTTCAGTGGTAGAATTTCTGCCTTCCATGGGAAAGACCCAGGTTTGAGTCCAGGCTAAGGCACCTGTCTGTCGGTGGAAGCTTACCTGTTGCTATGATGTTGACTAGGTGTCAGGGGAGCTTCTAGACTAAGAAAGACTAGAGAAAAAGACCTGGTGATCTACTTTCAAAAATCAGCCAGTGACAACCCTATGGATTACAGTGGTCCAATCTCTAACTGATCATGGAGATGGCACAAGACCGGATAGCATTTCCTTCCCTTGTACATGGGATTACCATGAGTCAGACGACAACTCGATGGCATCTAACAACAACTGCTTTTTGAATGCAAAGGAAACTGATTTTCCATCATTCCTAGTGGATGATTTTCTTTCCACCTTACTAAAACCCAAAACCAAACCCACTGCCATCGAGTCATTTCCGACTCATAGCCAGCCTAGGAAGGAGTAGAACTGCCTCCATGCAGTTTCCAAGGCTGTAAATCTTTAGGGAAGCAGGCTGCCACATCTTTCTCCCATGGAGTGGCTGGTGGGCTCAAACCATCTACGTTTTGGTTAGCAGCCAAGCCAATTTAACCACTGTACCACCAGGGCTCCTTTTTCCTTCTTAAAATGCTCACAAAATTTTGATTTTGAATTTAATTAACACCCAACAAAACACTTCAGATCTTCCTCTTGTTTATAAATCTGATAATTCAGACCTATCAGCCTTGTAAAACTGACAAACTGAAAAATGGATTACTTGTTTATGACTTAGAAATTTTCAGCTTCATGGGCAAAGGGTCCACATGATTCAAGTCACCTAGGTGACAAAGTATGCATAGGAAACAGGTGATATTATAACATAAGACTACCAACCCAGTGCCCTCGAGTCGATTCCGACTCATAGCAACCCTATAGGACAAAGTGGAACTGCCCCATATAGTTTCCAAGGAGCACCTACCAGTAATAAACTGCTTGTCACATTGTCCCCACTCAATCGCTCCTTCCTACTTGTCACTAACTACCCTTAACTACCACTTCTAAGTTGTGGTCACTGTCATGGATAATTTCTAAGCATCCAAGAGAACAATATAAATTGATTAAAAAGTGAAACTGTCCATCTTGGAAAAGCAGAATTTCATGAAATTTATTAGAGTGATGTTGGAAAAACTGCTCTTTTGGGGGAGGGTGGTAGTGGGGGGAATTCACCTTTATGAGAATTGCTAAAAAGTAGATCTGGCAAAATTAGGCCAGTCAGCAAGAGGAGAAAATGAACATGGAAGGGTGTTTCAGAACATAAAGACATGAATATCAAAAACTCATGAGACACCTCTGGGATAATTTGATGGAATTCTGGAATATTTTTGCAAAAGCAACCCTTCTTAATTATTGTGATATGGATGGAAGAGAACTGTGGACTGAAGGATGTTGTCTGACGCTATCACACAACAGTGCCTGGAAAAGTTGTCTGACGCTATCACACAACAGTGCCTGGAAAACCTACCTTTAGTTAAATGTAATTAAATAAGTTACATTAATCATTTTAATTTCTTTTTTCAAGATAAAGTCCCAGTTTTAAACTCCCTTTTCCCTACTATTACTAAGACATTTTGGCTTCTAAATTATTTACACTGTATATTATATTCAAATTTGGAGAAACCCATCTTTAGATACAATGCTGCTGATCTGGAAGGTTCTTCTGGAAATTAGGGTCTCCCTAGGATATGAGCGAAATTCCTTCTGACTGACTCACCTGACAGGAAAGGAGTTTTCAGGTTTAGAGAAAATACGAAAAGCACTGTAACGCAAAAATGAAAAGCTGGGTGGGTGAGAGGGTGTCAGATACGACCACGACCAGGAGGAAGGGGTTTTTGCTCAAGGAGGGTTGCCAGCACCATTTCTGCCCCCAACAAAGCCTCTAACTGGGCAGAAGAAGGGAAATCCTATCTTGGAAAACATGTCTCAAAATTGTTATGGGAATCAGTGGGCCAGTGGGATTCACTTTGCAAGATTATGCTACTCTAGTTAGCTTTGTTGTACATTATCAATTTAGAAAAAAAAATAATGCTATGTTTCTAAGACTGCAAGTTTTCTCTTTTGGCAATTCATTTGTCCATGTGATGTCAAATCCTGATGAGGCATCTGAAACAAAGGACACTTTTATGGATTGAGTTGTGTTCCCCAAAACATGTGTTGAAATCCTCACCCCCTAAGCCTGTGGATGTAATCCTGTTTGGAAATGGGGTTTTCTTTGTTATGTTACCAACTCCATATCAGCACAGGGTATGTCCTAGACACAATCCCTTCTGAGGTACAACAAGTACAGATTAGGCACTGGAGCTCACATAGAATAAGATCCTGTGAGGATAGCCAAGGAACCAAGGAACGCCCAGCGCTACCGACAAGGAAGGAATCAACAAGGCCATGACCCTGATTTGGCCTTCTAGCCTCCAAAACTGTGAGAAAATAAATGTTTGTTCTTTAAAGCCACCCACTGTGGTATTTGTGTTACAGCAGCACTAGGAAACTAAGACAGATCCCTTAACCCATTTCAAAATACACCTGGGGATCTGGTCCCTCTGACTCCTGCCACAAATTCTATGGCAGCATTTCTGAAAATCTTTTCTTTAAAATACTTGTCATCTAGATACTCCATGAAAAAGTGATTCTCTCTATAGGCCCCATCTCCCTGTTGGAGATTCACAATATACAATAGCTTTGCGAAGGCTCTGCATCAAAGTACCACAATCAATGAAAAACCTGACATCAAACTAGCACATCCCAAAATTATTTACCACAGAATCTTTTTCTCCGGATGACCAGTAATTAGCATCCCATCCAACGGGCATCCTGGGACCCTACCTTGGGAAACAGCTGAAATTCAAGCTAGGTCTCCAATCCTCTCAGCATTTCCAGTCTACAAGACCTGTTTCTTCATGGCAGGCAGCTCTGGGAACTCTGTAAGACACTGGGCTGTTCCACAGCCCTAAAGGAACAATCAGTGACATTCTAGATGACATTGTGTGCTACATTAGGCCTCTACTGTGCTGGTGCAGTACCAATAATAGAGTCACAAGACAGCTCTTTCGTAGATAGCTATTATCTTCTTGGAATAAAGAATGCCTTTGATTCAGTGGAATGTCAGTAAACCTTCAATTTCTTCTTGCCTGTTGGCTTTGGGTATTATTCTGTTCCAGAACCTACTATGCTTGAGTTTTCTGCTTCCTTTCCTCTGTCATAGCAACCCTCAAAGAAGCTCCACCATCCTGCTGCTGAAGGGCTGATGGGCTGTTGGGGATCCACTGCATATTCATGAGGTGGTTCTTTTCCAATTCTCACCTAAGTAGAAGTCAGAAAATTCTCACTTTCCTAGGAGGGAGGATAATTACCCACTCTGAGCAAGGAGGTTGGAAAAATGAGGTGGATGCAGTGAGGGGTCTCTAAACCTCTGTGAAGTTGTTGTTATTAGGTGCCAGCAAGTCAGATCCAACTCATAGTGACCCTATGTACAACAGAATGAAACACTGCCGGGTTCAGTGTCATGCTCACAAGCGTTGCTATGCTTGAGCCCATTGTTGCAACCACTGTGTCAATCCATCTTGTTGAGGATTTTCCTCTTTTTCGCTGACCCTCTACTCTACCAAGCATGATGTCTTTCTCCAGGGGCAGATCCCTCCTGATAACATGTCCAAAGTATGTGAGATGAAGTCTTGCCATCCTTGCTTCTAACAAGCATTCTGGCTGTACTTCTTCCAAGACAGATTTGTTCCTTCTTCTGGTAGTCTATGGTATATTCAATATTCTTTGACAACATCATAATTCAAAGGCATCTTCTTTGATCTTCCTTATTCATTGTCTCCTCTGTGGAGGGCAAGTGGAAAATCCTCCTCCCAGATAGGGTAGGGCCTGAGCAGGAGGAGCATAAAAAGGAAGGAGAAGAAGCAAAAACAGTGTTAGGTGAAGTGAAAGGTAGCTAACCCCTCTAAAGTCTTATTTTTCTCTTGGTCAGAAAGGCCATAACAGCAGAAAATTAAAGCAATAAAGAAAATCTAAAGACAATATCAACCACTCAGGGACAACCACTGTAGATATTTATTGAGTAATATTCCTGACAAGGTGCCCATCATATAAGTTGATCTTAGATCCCTGAGTGGAGCAAGTGATTTGTGATTGGCTGCTTTCACCTAAAGGTTGGTGGTTTGAACGACCCCCCCAGCAGTGCCACAGATGAAAGGCCTGGCAATCTGCTTCCATAAAGATTATAGCCAAAAAAACCTAATGGAGCAATTCTACTCGATAATACATGGGGTTGCAATCAGTCGGAATCAACTCAATGGCAATGGGTTTGGATTTTTGTTTTTTTATATCATAATTTTTTTTGCAGTAAATATGACTGCTACTATACAGGATAGGGGCAACCTGGATAGACCTTCTTCTGGCAAGGTTCTCTGTCCTCCTAAACATCAGCATGGGCTGAGAATCCTTATTGACACTACCAGTAGATTGCAGGTGTCATCCTAACTATCCATACTATTTACAATCTTTTTTTTTTTTTTAACTTTTGTATACTTTTATCCATGCATGTGTGCAATTAATGTTAATGAGCACCCATTATGTGCTAGGCATTCAGCTAGATGATGAAAATACAGTGATTAGCCTGAAGGTCTATGGTTCCTGCCTAGGTGGTACTTATGGCCTGATGGTTGACACACAGGCATTGTTAAAAAAATCACACTATAAATAATCAAGAAATGTGATGAGGGTTATGAAGGAAGAGATTTTAACCAAGTCCTAGAGAGCAAAAAAGACTTCATTTTATATTTACACTTACATTATTTATATCTATTTTTAGGAAACCCTGGTAGCATAGTGGTTAAGAGCCATGACTGCTAACCAAAAGGTTGGCAGTTGAAATCCACTAGGCATTCCTCGAAAACCCTATGAGGTAGTTCTACCCTGTCCTACAGGGTCACTATGAGTTGGAATCGACTTGACAGCAATGGGTTTGGTTTTTTAGTTTGGTATATCTATATTTATAACATTATTTATATTTATATTTACATCTTTATTTATATCTATATTTATAACTTTACTTATATTTACATAAAAAAAACAAATACATATCTATTTATATATTTATAGTCTATCTTTTTATAAGGCTATAATGTATATTATTCTATGGAAAGGTCACAATCAATTAATCTAATTACCTACTGTTTTGAGTTTCTTTCAATTTTATAAACATGGCTGTGATGAAATCTCTGTATTCTTTTAGTTAATTGAATATACCAGGCCACTTTCTGGCTCCAAACCTTTCTCATGCTGTTTTATCATTCTTATCCTCTGCATGTGATGGCTTTCTTCAAAGTTCAAAAAGTGTCACTTTTTCAACCATTACTAGTCCACAGAACATTCCTCCTTGTAATACCTTAATATGGCCCTTCTAGCCATAGTCTTGTAACTGAATGGGACTATGCAAATGAGGTGCTTGTGTCTCACCAAGGGGATTAGATAGCTTGCTAATAAAGTAAATAAGGTACATGGCACCCTTGTGGGGGTGGGCCCATGCAAATAAGGTATACGGAACCCTAACAAGGGGACCAGTCAGTTTTGTTATTCTGTTAGGCTTTCTTTTTTTTTAGGCTTAAAAGAGAGCCAATTCCAGAGCAGAAAGGGGGACCTCGTGACTACCAAGAAGAAACGGAAGTATAGGACATCCTTTGGATCTGGGATCCCTGTGCTGAGAACCTCCTTGACCCAGAAGAGAGAGGGAGAGAGCTATAACACTGGGAATGGTGAGAGACAGCAAGAGGCAATGGCAGAGAAATGGTGGCAGCAGAATCAGGAGACCAGCAGGAGATGACATGGTGGGCTTCTTGACCCACGGAGAGAGAAAGCTGAATGCCTTCGGGCAGGAGGCTTGCTGGCAAAGTAGAGTGCCTCCGGGCTTGGTGGAGCTAGGTTTGATGACCCATGGAGCTACAGCTGAGCACCCTTGGGCTGAAGCTTACTGGCGGAGTGGGGTGCCTCTGGGCACTTATCAGCAGAGCTAAAAGAGCTATATAACACTTGCTGGAGTAGGGCAGAGGCCAGGCTGAGGGGTCGATGGGCCAGAGAGAGAACAGCCTGTGGGCACGGTGGAGGAGAGGCTGTCCTGATTGAAAAAGTATATACTGAGTATTTCTGAACCTGGATTGTAACCTGTTACTTCCCTAATAATTCCCATAACTGTGAGAATGGTCTGTGAGTTATGTATGGTTGTTGCAATGAATTACCGAACCTAGCAGAGAAACAGTACTGTGGCAGGGGTGGTTGGGTCAGAATCAGTAAAAAGTTTGGAAAGTAGAGGCATGTCTGACCTCTGCCTCATAGGAATCAGCCTTGGGCCATTAATCTTGATTCTCCTTCCTCCCTGTGAAGTTAGAAGAGGTCAGACGCACTGCCATGCCATTTGTATAATACCTTTCATGTGTATGTCTTGTTCCACTTAGATTAGATCTTGTGTGCGGTGGGAAAAGTCCTCAAAGCTGTTGCCTTTGCACTTCCCTTCTATGTATATAGTGATGACAACAGTAGTAGTTACTCTATGAAAGGCATCATGACTAGTGAGGTATTTATATCATTCTACCAATAGACCTTTCCTATGAGGTGGCTCTATGATCCTCGCTTTACAGACCAGAATATGGTGTTTCTAAGAAGTTAAGTAACTGGCCCAAGGTTACGTGACTAGCTACACCCTCAGTCCTGGAGTCGAACCAACCTGGGTTCAAATCCCAGCTCTGTCACTTACCAGCCACTGTGAGATTGTTCCTTAAATTCTCTAGACCTTAGTTTCTTCATCTCTAAAGTGAGGTTAGTAATGATGATGCATACTTCGTAGGGCTGATGTGAAGATCAAGTAAGACAGCACATGTAAAGTGGAGTCCTACGTGCTTGGCAAAAAGAGAGAAATAATTTAATCATATGGACTTTGCTGCTTTCTGTTCCAGGCAATAAGGATCTGCCTGATAGTGAGCTAGAAGTGGTGAAAAAGTCTGCTGTTGCCTCAGTCAGGTTTTGTTCCAGGCACCTCTCATGATTGAGCCATGCTGCCAAAAGAAGTGTGACTCTGATGTAAAAGGTTCATATTCTCTGTTCATCAGGTTCCTAAAACCTTCAATTATGTATTTATTATGCACTTAAGCAAAGAAGCAGCGATGTGTTCCAATATTGTGAAAAAAACTGACCACCTTGGGTGTCCTGACAGAGAGAATGGCAGTCTCCACTGGAGACTCCACAAATTCCTAAGGATTTGCAATGCTGATTTTGACCATCCTCAACTGTTGCCTAATGAACCACCTTTAGTACCAAATACCCATAGAAGATACATTGCCAATAAAAGTTAAATGGTAGAGTTGGAATTCCAAACATGCAATGTGCTGAGATCTGAGGAAACATTCAAGGATTTCTTAGGAAGAAACTCAAGCTTGGGATGAGGAGAGTGGAAGAGGTATTTCAGCACCAGCAAGTTCTGTGTCTTGTACAAAGACTTATTTCTAGAGATTGCCAAAGACACAGGTCTGTTTGACACTCAGGATAAAGCCTCATCTCCACAGCCAGGTATTCGTGGCCATAAATAACATGGTCTCAATGCACCCGATAGCTTTTCCATTCTATCCTGGCTGCGTACGTCAGCAGGGCTGATTAATTCACTGGCCTATCCCATCCCTCAACACCGCTTCTACTTCCTCACTTCTCAGCATTTGCTCAGATTTTCCCATGTTCCTAAAATGCAGGTTCCCTCTTTCTTACCAAGCTCGATTCTATCCAGGATATAGAACCTAATTCATATTATGTCTCTTGTGTGAATTTTTCCACAAAAATTCCACAGCTGCAGTGATGTCTCCCTGTAACCCCCATTTAGGATGACCACGTTCCAACTGTGGTTGGCGTGATTGGCTTTTTCCATCGGTTGCTTGACCTCAAGTACCAGAGTTCCTCTTGGATAAGGACCATATGTTACTTATTGATTTGTTCATTTATTGCTTTTTTGCTTTCTTTCAAAAAGGCTGTAAGCAGGAGACAGAATCTTGTCATCTGTATACCTCCAGCCCTGCTACTTCTCGGCAGATCTATTATAAACTCCCAGAAAGTTTTAGTTGAGTGGTTGGATTTACACATTGTCATTAAAAAAAAAAAAAATTGGGGGGGGGCGGGTACACTTTTATGTTTGAATATTTCATGGAGATTTGACATTCAGCGAGAATACCATAAGCTAGTGGAGCTGGCTTGTTCTGAGGATTAAAAGTATGTTTTGAACATTTGCAACTTCTGTTCAAGTGCTTGCCCCTCAGGGAATGATTGGCATTAGGCTGATGCACTTTTGTGGCCTGGTATTTCTTCCTGGAATCCCTTTGTTTGGCCTGCCCTGGGTGCCTAAGGTGGCAGGTATAGGGCAGTTTGAGGCAGGATCTGTCTCACCCCTAGATGATGAAGCCCCTCTTAGGTCTGGAGAACAAATATTTTAACCTTGGAATCACTAAGTTCTAGCTGAAGGCCACAGACCACCCATGGACTAAAGAAAAACTTATGAAACACTTCTTCTGTGCCTGGCGTCCTACTTAATTGATATTGTAAAGTTTAATCTCCACAATAACTCTTCAAGATAAGTGGTATCATTCCCATTTTACAGATAAGAAAACTCTTGCTTAGGTAGTTTCAATCCCATGCAAGACCACAGCCCTGAGTGGCCAGACCAGGGAGAGAAGCCCAGTTTATCCTAAACACCCTGGGCCCTAAATGTGGTCAGCATTGCATGTAACTCTTTGGAAAAAGCTCTCTTAATACACCAAGATGGAGTATCAGGTCTTTGTAATAAATTGTTTCCTTTTTATTGACTTGAAAGAAAATGCAACTGTGAATACTGTACATTAATAGGTTTTATGCGTAAGTAATGGTTTGATGGGCCTCTGTGACGTCTAGTATTACAGCAAGTGATCATTAGATTGTAAGAAGAGGAAAATGTGCTTTATTGCTAGAAAATGGAATCCTTCCTCAAATGTAAAGGTAGGTATAAAAGATTGATTTGAAAGGTCAGGGTTAACAAGCTCATTAATGGCTGGGTTAAAATCCAACTCAATCTGTCCTTTTTTCAGACAAGTGAATCATTTAGCTAAGTGATGCCCTATATTGGTTGCCTGAGGCTTTTCATCTAGCCAAGGCAGAGATTCGATGAAGCCTTGTGTGGTAGACAACAGTGGCTGAGATCATGGGCTATGGAGCAAGAAATCAAATCCTAGCTCTTTTCTTCACTGCGGAGTCACTGAGTAGTGCAAACAATTAAGCACTTGACTATAAGCAAAAAGTTGACAGTTTGAATCCACCTAGAGGCAACAGAAGAAAGGCCTGGCAATCTGCTTCCAAAAGGTCACAGCCTTGAAAACCCTATGGAGTGCAGTTCTACTCTTCACGTGTAAGGGTTGCCATGAATCAGAATTGATTTGATGGCAATTGTTTTAGGTAACCTTGACTGTATCATACAACCTTTTTTTACCACAGTTTTCTTAAGTGAAGAAAATACAGATAAAATCTACCTCACAGAACTGCTAAGAAAATTACACGAGGTAATTCATGTACCACACCTGGTACAATGCTAAGTATGTAATAAGCTCTTGAAAAATATTAACTATTATTATCTTCTAAATTAGAGGTCTGCAACCTTTCTCTGTAAGGGGTCAGATAATAAAGAGTTCACTCTTCGTAGGCCATACATAGTTTTTGTCACAACTATTCAAATCTGCCCTTATTGCATGAAAGCAGCTACAGACAATACGTAAATGAACATGACTGTGTTCCAATAAAACTTTATTGACATAAATAGATGGCCAACAGATTTGACCTGTGGGTCATAATTTGTTGGCCCCTGTTCTAATCAAAACTATGCAGGAATAAACATTCCAATCTGACCAAAGTTCTCCTGAGGATGGAAAATAATTGCAAGGATGGTAGGGGCTTATAAAGCAGGACTAATCTCCATTCTACACTGAGAGTGAAGGAACCAAGTTGTACACAGTTGAGTGGTTCCCAGATCAGGATAATCATGGAAAGTTTTAAAAATACAAATTCCAAGAACCCACCAAGAACTACCAAATCAGCATATCAGGTGATGTGGCTGAATACTCTGTATTTCTTTCAGCAATCCTGATGTGTAGAATCTTGCTTTGAATCTTCAGGGATTGAATATGGCAGCCACCTGAGCAAGAATGGTGAATGGGACGCATCTTCCATATTTTCAACCTTAACCTTCAAGAGTCTATTAGAAAGAAGCTTCTCTGTCTCTCTTAAGCCCTGGGGTAACCACTGGAAATGCTGTCAAATCTTTCCTTTCAGCAGATCCATATTCATACCAGAGGTAAATTGAGCTGTAACTCACCTGAGATCATGAGCCCACAGAGGAAATCTCAACATGGGTAAAAAAAAAAAAAAGGGTAAGATGTATGCTAAATGTGGAAGCGTCTTAGATATCTAGTGCTGCTCTAACAGAAATACCACAAATAGATGTCTTTAACAGAGATTTATTCCCTCATAGTTTAGCAGGCTGTTGTTAGGTGCCATCAAGTTGGTTCCGACTCTTAGTGACCCTATGTACAACAGAATGAAACACTATTTGGTTCTGCACCATCCTTACAATTGTCAACAGTTGAGCCCATTGTTGCAGCCACTGTATCAGTCTATCTTGTTGAGGGTCTTCCTCTTTTTCTCTGATCCTCTACTTTACCAAGCGTGATGTCCTTCTCCAGACACTGGTCCATTCTGATAACATGTCTGTCATGGATTGAATTGTGTTCCCCAAAAATATCTTGTCAGCTTGGCTAGGTCATGATTCCCAATATTGTGTTATTGTCTACCATTTTGTCATCTGATGTGCTTCCCTACGTGTTGTAAATCCTATCACTATGATGTTTATGAGATGGATTAGTGGCAGTTACATTGATGAGATCTACAAGATTAGATAGTGTCTTAAGCCAATTTCTTTTGAAATATAAAAGATAGAAGTGAGCAGAGAGACAGGGGACCTCATACCACCAAGAAAGCAGTGCTGGGAGCAGAGCATGTCCTTCGGACCTGAGGTTTCTGCGCTGAGATGCTCCCAGATCAAGGGGAGACTGAAGACAAGGACTTTTCCTCCAGAGCCCACAAAGAGAGAAAGCCTTTACCTGGACCTGGAGCCCTGAACTGGGACTTCTAGCCTACCGGACTGTGAGAAAATAACCTTCTCTTTGCTAAAGCCATCCACTTGTGGTATTTCTGTTAGAGCAGCACTAGGTGACTAAGACAATGTCCAAAGTATGTGAGACAATCTCATCATCCTTGCTTTTAAGGAGCATTCTGGCTGTACCTCTTCCAAGACAGATACGTTTGTTTTTTTGGCAGTCCATTGTATATTCAATATTCTTCATCAGCACCATAATTCAAAGGTGTCAATTCTTCTTCACTTTTTCTTATTCATCATCCAGCTTTTGCATGCATATAAGGCAGTTGAAAACACAATGGCTTGGCTCAGGTGCACCTTAGACTTCAAAGAGACATCTTTGCTTTTTAAGATTTTAAAGAGGTCTTTGCAGCATATTTGTGCAATGCAATGCATTCTTTGATTGGAAGCAGCAGTCAAGAAATTGGAGCCTATCAAAATAGTTAAACCTCAATTCTTTTTGGTATAGTGATTCTATGTATTCCTTCCATCTTCTTTTAATGCTTCCTGTGCTGTTTAATATTTTCCCTGTAGAATCCTTCAATATTGCAACTTGAGGACTGAATTTTTTCTTCAGTTCTCTCAGCTTGAGAAGTAACAAGCTTGTTCTTCCGTTTTGGTTTTCCATCTCCAGGTCTTTGAACATTTCATTATAATGCTTAGTCTTCTCGAGCTGCTCTATGAAATCTTCTGCTCAGCTCTTTTACTTCATCATTTCTTCATTTGTTTTAGCTACTTGACATTCAAGAGCAAATTTCATTCTCTTCTGATACCATGTTTGTCTTTTCTTTCTTTCCTGTCTTTTTAATGACCTCTTGTGTTCTTCACATGTGATGTCCTTGATATCATTCCACGACTCCTCTGGTCTTCAGTCATTAGTTTCAATGCATCAAATCTATTCTTGAGATGGTCTCTAAATTCAGGTGGGATATATTAAAGGTCATACTTTGGCTCTTGTGGACTTGTTCTTTAGCTTCAACTTGAACTTGCATATGAGCAATTGATGGTCTGTTCTGCAGTTGGCCCCTGGCCTAGTTCTGATAGTGAGCTTTTCTATCGTCTCTTTCCACAGATGTAGTCGATTTGATTCCTGTGTATTCCATCTGGCAAGGTCCACATGTACAGTCACTGTTTATGTTATTGACAAAAGGTATTTGCAATGAGGAAGCCATCAGTCTTGCAAAATTCTATCACGCAATTTCCGGCATCATTTCTATCCACGAGGCCATATTTTCTAACTACCGATCCTTCTTTGTTTCCAACTTTTAGGAGATTAGAAGTCTGAATTCAGGGTACCAGCTCCAGGGGAAGCCTTTCTCACTCTGTTGGCTCTGGAGGAAGATCCTTGTCATCAATCTTCCCTTGAACTAGGAGCTTATTAGTTCAGGGACTCTGGGTCTAGAGGACTCGTTCTTCTCCTGGCACTACTTTCTTGGTGGTATGAGGTCCCCTGTCTCTCTGCTTCCTTCTCTCTTTTATATCTCAAAAGAGATTGGCTTAAGATACAACCTAATCCTGTAGATTGAGTCCTGCCTCATTAGCATAACTGCCTCTAATCCTGCCTCATTAATATCATAGAGGTAGGATTTACAACACATAGGATAACCACATCAGATGACAAAGTGGTGGACAATCACACAATACTGGGAATCATGGCCAAGCCAAGTTGACAGATATTTTGGGGGGACACAACTCAATCCGTGACAAAGTAGAACACCAATACTGCAAAATTCTCATTAAAAAAATAACAAAATCAAATTTTAAGCATGTTTCTATGGTCCCCTGGAAAGATGTTGATTAGGTTTTTGACAGTGCACCAAAAGCAAAGTTGTTTTGGAATTCATCCTCAGTCAACAATTTTTTTCCTTTTTTAAAAAACCACCAACTTGGTGCCCTGCTACAACCAATGTCTGCCCTGACAGGGAACACAACAGAGAGCCCCTGAGGGAGCAGGAGAGCAGTGGGATAAACAGACCCCAAATTCTCATAAAAAGATCAGACTTAATGGTCTGACTGAGACTAGAAGGACCCCGGTGGCCATGGCCCCCAGACCTTCTGTTCCCCCAGGACAGGAACCATTCCCGAACCCAACTCTTCAGACATGGATTGGACTGGATAATTGGTTGGAGAGGGATGCTGGTGAGGAGTGAGCTTCTTGAATCAGGTGGACACTTGAGACTATGTTGGCATCTCCTGCCTGGAGGGCAGGTGAGAGGGTAGAGGGGGTTAGAAGCTGGCTAAGTGGACATGAAAAGAGAGAGCGGAGGGAGACAGCGGGCTGTCTCATTAGGGGGAAAGGAATTGGGAGTATGTAACAAGGCGTATATAAGTTTTTGTGTGAGAGACCGACTTGATTTGTAAACTTTCACTTAAAGCACAATAAAAAAAAAAACTATAAAAAAAAGTACGTGAAAGATAAATAAAAAAGACATTTGGAGTGGGGGGGGGGGGAAAAACACCACCAACTCTTTCTGGGACTGTTTTCCTGACTCTTGGTGTGAGCTATGTTTGAGACTGCCTTTGCAGACCTCTATGTCTTTGCATCTACCCACCCCATCTATCAGTTTGTCATACTGTGATGGATTGCTTGTTACTAAGATGCTGAAAGCAATGCCACTGGTATTTCAAATACTAGCAGTGTTGGCCATGGTGGACAGGTTTCATCGGAGCTTCCATACTAAGACAGACTAGGAAGAAAGACCTGGTGATATACTTCTGAAAATTAGCTAGTAACAACCCTACGGATCACAACAGAGTATTAGAAGATGAACCCCCTAGGTTGGAAGGCACTACACAATAGCTGCAACGATGGACTCAAACATACCAGTGATCATAAAGATGGTGCAGAACCAGGCAATATTTTGTTCTCTTATAAAGTCACTACAAGTCAGAGCCAACTTGACAGCAACTAACCATAACAACATATCTTTGCATATGCTGTTTCCTTTATTTGGGATAAATATGTCCCTGTCACCTTGTTTATTACTTTTTATATATTGGATTTTAAATAAATGCTTCCTTAATATTCAGATTGCTTAATCAGCATGTCACTTTGGTGCTGGGGACAGTTAGAGTCAAGGCTAAATGCTACCCAAAATAAAACATGGTAGGTATGACCCAGCTTCTTCAAGTTGGGACATACCATCATCTCAAATTCATTTTGATCAGGCAAAGCAAGAAGATCCGCCCATCTACTTTTGAGGCCTGTAGAGATTAGAGGATTATTTGGGCCCTCCTTTCTATTGCTGTGTAACTGTAGAATAATTCATGATAGTAAAATTAGGATTTCTTTTCCAATTTATAAGAATTAAAAATTTTAAGTATTTTTAAATCTCTTAGATCAAAACAAGTCTTTGCTGCTCTTTGAGTGAGGACAGAAATGACATTAACCCAAGCACAAATTGCGTAGCTTTATGATTTTAATGGAGCAAAGAAAACTGATTTATTAATAAAGTGCATTGTTGAAAGAAAATCTTTGTGGAATTTCAGACTGTGCAATGCATCCATTTTTATTGGCATCACTTTGTTATGCTTTCAGAGATATTTATAATGTTATTTCACTGAAAATTCCTTTCCATGTTGTCATTTGTCTTCCATCTCCAGAAAGCTTCTCATCCAAATTAAAAAAAAGTTGGTCTTTCTTCTTTCTTCTACACCTCCTTAAAATCAATTGAAAGTGGCATCTCCTGGGAATGGGTCCATCTCTTATCCATGTCTGAAGTTTCTCCTGCTATTAGCAGGGGAAGAAAATGAGACTTTCTCTGAAAGATTTTGCTCCAGGAAATAGACCTCAGGCAAATGCTCCCACTCCTTTCTTACTCAGAAGTGATCTGCTTTAACACTCTTTAGCAAAAATAACAGAGAATGAGGGCCATCTTCACGAGCATGTGACCTGTTCAGTTGCATAAGGCCCCACATTTAGAAGGGTCCCACATTTGGCTTAATGCTCTGCTGTTGCCATCTTAAAATTCTTAATAATTTTGAACAAGAGGCTCCATGTTTTAATTTTGCACTGGGACCTAAAAATGTTGTAGGTTTGGTCCTGGAGAGAATCAACATGTTAGAGCACTGAATATTTTTCTCTAAATCATTTCTTTCCTAATGGAAAGAAAGAGAAACAACAAAATGTCAAAAAAATTTTCCAGCATTCTTACTATGAGAGCAGTTCTATGCTAAGCATCATTCGTGATCATGTTTCATCCCTAATCAACCCTGTAGGGGTCATTATTGCCTCCATTTAACAGATGAGGAAACCAAGGTTTAAAGAGAGTTAACGTGTCCCAGGTCATAGAACTATTGAGGGATGAACTTAGCTCTGCTTCCACAGACTGCTGCACCCTGCTACTCTATGTTCATTGTCAGTTCTCACTTTGCAATCAGCAGTTTCAGCATTTAACTAAACTCAAGTTCAACCACTTTCTCCAGTAAGATGATCTAGAAGGTATTGTAAGATTGGATTTAGGAGACGAAGTGAATAGATATTCTCCCTTTTAACACTGATCTCCCACCTCTACCTCCTTCTTCAGGCTGGAAAGCTAATTGTTTCTTAAACGTTCACAGAAATCTTTAAGACCTACTTTTTCCTCTGTATTTACAATGTCAGAGAAAACCCAAAACTGTGTATTTGATTGGGCTGAGGGTTGCGGGGACCATGGTCTTGGGGAACACCCAACTTAACTGGCATAATATAGTTTATAAAGAAAATGCTCTACATTCTACTTTGGCGAGCAGCATCTGGGGTCTTAAGAGCCTATGAGCCACCATCTAAGATACTCCACTGGTTTCGCCCCTTTGGAAGCAAGGGAGAGTGAAAAAAACTAAAGACACAAGGGAAAGATTAGTCTAAAGGACTAATGAACCACACCTACCACAGCATCCACCAGACTGAGTCCAGTACAACTAGATGGTGCCCGGCTACCACCACTGACTGCTCCGACAGGGATCACAATAGAAGCTCTTGGACAGAGCTGGAGAAAAATGTAGAAAAAATTTTAACTGACAAAAAAAGACCAGACTCATTGGCCTGATAGAGACTGGAGAAACACTTTTAGCTCAGTAATGAAGTCACTCCTGAGGTTCACCCTTCAACCAAGGATTAGACAGGCCCATAAAACAAAACGAGACTGAAGGGGCACACCAGCCTAGGGGCAAGGAGCAGACAGGAAAGCTAGTAATAGGGAACCAAGGTCAAGAAGGGAGAGTGTTGACATGTCATGGGGTTGTAAACCCATGTCATAAAACAGTATGTGTACTAACTGTTTAATGAGAAACTAGTTTGTTCTGTAAATCTTCATCTAAAGTACAATGAAAGCAAACAAACAAAAAACTGTGTATTTGATAAGTTTTCTTTCTCTCTGCCCAATATGCATCTCCCTTTCCTCTCACGATTGAGCCTCTCCATTCTCTTTGAACAACCACTCTCTCTCACTCTCTGTTCTTAATATTCTAGTGGAGTTGCCCCCATCCAATACCAGACAATCAAAATCTTCCATGCCTTGGGCACCATCAATTCAGATGGTTTTTATGACTGATTGATTGATTCAGGAATGGGAACCTTTGTGGAAATCACTAGCAAGGAGAAGTTTATTTGTTTGTTTTTCCATTGAGCTGGAAAATATAAGCGAGGTGCTCCTTGGGCTTCTAGAATCACTCAGAGCCAAGTGATGGAGGAAGAAATTTTCCTGATGCCATTGAGCCCCTTGATCTGTCCAGGTCCATCCTTTGGACAATTTTTTTTTTAAAGGCAAACATTCTTGATTTATTGAACTAGAATTTTGTTTAGTTTAAAGATTACTTCATGGAATAATTTTGGTTCAAGGTTTAAAATTTGTTTCCAGACAATTAGATCAGGGTGTTTCTCTAGTCTCAACGTGTCCAGTGATTCTGGCTTCCAATAAAAATTTGAAGTCCCTTTCCACAATTTTTCTCCTTTTGATCAAAGTTCATCTACTGGGTCCCTGATTAAAATGCTTAGAAATGTTAATGGTAAGGGAGGTTGTACAATTTGATTTTATGACACAAGAAAATCCTTTTTTTGCTTAAAAGTTCATTTTGTGATGCATTTCTGTCACTTCTGGCTAACATAAATAGCAATTGTATTTGTCAAAGAAAACCAAAGTTTTCTCAACACTATTGTGGAGGACTAGCAAGCCTAAACATTCACATTCTTTCAACTCATATTTCTCCTTTAGGTAGATGGGAATGATATGGAGTTAAGAGGCCAATACATCAAGAACTAAAAAAAATCTCAAACTCAAATATCATGTGCTAAACAATCTCAGTAATTTTTCTTCCCAGTTTTTTCTTTTTATAGCATAACTGCTGTTGTTATTATTTTTTTCAATCATAGTATAGCATTTTCTTGTTTTCAAGGAAATTATCCATATGCTCCATAAATGGAGAGTCAAAAGTGCTATGAGCCATTCTATTTCCCCAGTAGTTGGCAGGGTCCCTAGCATATTGGACGTGATAAAAAAAAAATTATATATATATATGTATCTATGTATACATATATATATATGCCTAATGAATGAAAGGCATTATCAGAATGTCCCTTCCACAGCCAGAGGTATAATCATCGTCATTTATGCACTGAGCCAATCCCTTTGTTAAATATCAGCCTTCATTTGGACTAAACAAAAGATGGCCACCTTAAGTCAACCAGATCCCATCTCCTCTGGTCTGTTTGCCTCAACAGAATGAGTGGACACACAGAAATTGAGACTGCTAATGGGATTTGGGTGTCCCTGGGCAGTGTAAACAGTTAACACTCTTGCTGCCAACTGAAAAGCTGGTTGCTCCTGTCCACCCAGAGGTACCCAGGAATAAAGTCCTCGTAGTGTCTACTTCTGAAAAATCAGCCACTGAAAGCCCTATGGAGCACAGTTGTACTCTGACACACATGGGGTCACCACGAGTCGGAGCCGACTCAAGGGCAATAGTGTTTGTTTGTTTGCTGGCATTTAGGAGAACTTAAAATTACAGGAGCTTTTCTGCATTCCACATCTATCAGAAGAGAAGTTGCCCTAGGTACTTCATTTTTCAAACTCTGTCAAACACAAAGATTCTATTCTCAAAATAAATACGGAGAAATTTATAAAAAGCATTTGGCTTTGACAGTGCTGCAAGTGAACCAACTTTTACACCTGAGTCATTTTGGTGACTTTCGTACAGGTCATGTGGCTAACTTTGTCAACCCCAGGAATAAAAGAAGGGAAACTTTACTCCTTCACTCTCTAAGTGCAGTGCTGGCAGCCACCCAGAGTGGTGTACAGACCATCAACCATCAACCTGGATTGTTTTTCTTCTTTGGGGGTACTACACAACGGCGGTCTCTATGTTTAAACCTGCGGAATGACAGATCATCCTTCGATATACCGTGTGTTGTTAGTTGTCCTTGAGTCAGCTCGACTCATGGTCACCCCATGTACAATAGAAAGAAATGCTGCCCAGTCCTGTGTCATCTTCACAATTGTTGGTATGTTCGAGTCCATTGTTGTGACCATTATGTATTTTGAGTGCCTTCCAACCTACGGGGCTCATCTTCCGGCTCTATATCGAACGATATTTTGTTGTGATCCATAGGGTTTTCATTGGCTAGCTTTCAGAAGTAGATCACCAGCCCTTTCTTTGTAGTCCGTGTTAGTGTGGATGTTCTACTGAAACTTATTTACCATAAGCGACCCTGCTGGTATTTGAAACACTGATGGTATAGCTTCCAGCATCATAGCAACACACAAGCCACCACAGTATGACAAACTGACAGGTGGGGGATGGAATTTACTGTGCAGACCTGAGTTATTTAAAGAAGAATAGTGCCCTCCTAAATATTTCCAGGAAATACTGGGTCATCTTATTATGTATCATAAATCTTTCCCAGTAAACTGGGATGATCTAAATTGATAGGTGATAGATAGCCCAAGGAACAAATTTGAGTTTAGAACTTCAACACTATTACTTCTTATCTGTTGGGTACGTATTCAGTGACTCAAAGTCTCTGACTCTCAATTTTCCCTTCTGTAACATTGGGATAATAGCATCAATCATGCTGAGCAGTTGCATAGAATAAGACAATGTAGCACACAGTACTCAACACGGTTTTAGACCCATAGGAGGTGCTCAATATACTTGCCTATGTCTCTTTCTTTGTATGTCCATGGACCCCCTGACACTCACTCCTTTTGAAGGCTCCCCCTGCTTGCCTAGAGCAAGTAGAAGAACATGGGTTTGGAAGTCAGAAAATGTGGATTTGTGTCATAGTAACATTCTTCTTTGATGAAGCACTCTTCATAGATTTAGCAAATAAAAATACATGATACCTCATTAAATTTGAATTTCAGAGAAACAATTTTTTTTTGCTAAAAATGTGTCTCAAATATCACATGGGATATACATTTACTAAGAAAAAAAGAAAGAAAAATCATTGTTTATCTGAAATTCAGATTTAACGGGGGATCCTGTATTGTATCTGACAGTCCTACCCATAAACTGCGTGACCTTGAGCAAGTCATTTGAGATCTTCAATTTTATCCTCTGTAAGAATAATAGCAGCAATTGCCAAACGCTTATTATGTGCTAAACAATTTTTAATCATTTTGTCCTCATGGAAACTTGACGAGCTAATTTTATTATTCCTATTTTGTGGATGATAAAATTGAGCTACAGAGAGGTTAAGTAACTTAACCCATGTTCACACAGTTAACGATTAGTTGAACAAAGTTTTGAACCCAGCATAACTAGAGGCCTCGCTGTGTCTTTAGACCAGGTACCGGAACCCCAGCGTGTGCCAGAGTAGACCTGTGTTCCATAGGGTTTTCCATGGCTGAATTTTTGGAAGTAGATTGTCAGGCCTTTCTTCTGAGACAGCTCTGGGTAGACTTGAACCTCCAACCTTTTCGTTAGAAACCAAGTGCTTAACCTTTTCCACTGTCCAGAAACTTCCACCATGTCCTCCTGCCTCTTTAAAATGTAGTGATGCTTCCATCAAATATCGAATCCATGTGAAGCAGATACCACACATCAATATAATGCCAATAAGTCTGAGGTTCCCACGTAGCTCAGTCTCATGAATGAAACTTGAAGAAGTGCAGTTAAACTACCAAAGAGAATTTTAAAAAATTCCACTACAGAGAGCCCACACATTTAATCTATACCAACATTTATCAAAATTACCTTCCCTTTTCTGCCCCTTTACCCATACACTGCATCTCCTCAGGGGCTTCTCTTCTCAACATTTCCTAGAAAATTTCCTCTACCCCTACCCTGTGACTTCTTGGTCCTCTTCTTTCTCCATTTTTGCTTTCTCAACCTGTTATCATGCAGATTTGCTTGACCTATCTCCGAGAACAAAGAGTCCATATTCTTCAGAAGAAAAGAGGAAGAACACTGGGCTGGCAATTTCAAAATTTGGCATGGTGAGTGAGTTGTTCAAGTTTATGTACATTCCCATGATAATGAATTGTTGTCCTTTTACATTAGGCATTCATTAAATGCTAATTTTCTTCTGTCCTTTCTTAAACTTGTCCATATTTTGCCCACTGTTATGGAGGTTCTCCTTCCTCCCCTCTGGCTCCACTTCAGTGTTCAGTGTATGGCCTGACAGGAACCCTAGGTGCTTAGAAAGAGAAGAAGTTTGAGGTCCGTGGGTAGCCCTGACATTTCTGGGTCAGTCTGAGGAGAATAGTGAGAACAGTACAGCCTAGAGGATAAAGGCACTTCCTACAGATCTCAAGAGAAGCGTTTTCCAGGGAACTAAGGGGCAACAGAGAGACAAAAGGAGAACATAATCCAAGAAAATGTCCTTAAGTAGGAGGCCTTTGCAAGCCCAGGAGCTCTGTCTGTATCTTTGGCTTCTAAAGGCTGACAAGTTCTTCTATACCATACCAGTTGCTGTTGAGTTGATTCCAGCTCATGGCAACCCCATGTGTGTCAGAGTCTGTGCTCCATAGGATTTTCAATGATTGACTTTTCAGAAGTAGATCACCAGGCCTTTCTTCCAAGACACCTCTGGGTGGACTTGAACCTCCAGCCTTTCAATTAGCAGCCAAGAGTTCTAACCATTTGTACCACCCAGGGGCTCCTCTTCTATATGATAAAAGGATGGATATCCAAGGAATCTAGTTGTGGCCAAATGACCAATACTACCTTTCTGACTGTTGTTCAATAACAAGATTGACACTTGGAAGTGTACATGTGGGGTTTATATATGCTGTATTGACTGCTCATTCTATACCCATTACCCATTGTCGTCAAGTTGATTCCGACTCATAGCAACCCTACAGGACAGAGTAGAACTGCCCCATATGGTTCCCAAGGAGAGCCTGGTGGATTCGAACTGCTGATCTTTTGGTTAGCAGCTGTAGCTCTTACCACTACTCCACCAGGGTTTCTGGTTCATTCTATAGCACCCGTGAAATATACTTTTATTTCACTTTGGCCCTAAGTCCCCTGAAAGCAGGTGTTTCAAGTTCAGGTCTCAATTGTTACAAGCATTTTTTAAAAATGAGATCTACAGTAAACTCTTATTTTTTACTTTTCTTTGATTACTTTTGAAACCTCATAGGTAAATCCTTCTATGATTTCATTATGTTGCTGTTGGAAGTTTCTCTTAGTCTCCTTCTGATGTGTAGATGTCACAGTTTACAAATCTCCTTAGCAAATGGGAAAATAACAATAAAGATCCCAGGCATTTTATAGAGACACTGTCTCATTTTGCTCTCAAACCCATTTCAGAGTTGTTCTACTCTCGTCATTTTGCAGTTGAGGAAAACGTAGCATGTCAAATAACTCGCCTGAAGTCACACAGCTAAAAAGCTATAGAAATGGGATTTGAACCCAGGGCTTTCTGGCTCCAAAGCCTGCATTCTTGGCGTGATGCAGAGCACAACTCAAAACACATGAAAGGTGAGCAATTCCAGACAATGCTGTTGAGAGTGTACAGCACTTGATGGTCATTCTTCCGTTCAAAATGCCAACTCCCAGCCCTGACCCAGTAGGTCTGGACTAGGGCCCAGTGCTGCGCCTTTTTACCTGCCACTCAGATGATCCTGGTGCATGCATCCCATGGACAGTAGTTAAAAGACACACTACAGTGGCAACATCAACTTCCTTTAGACTAGCTTCTGAGGACCAAGCACTTGAGATGTATTTTCTCCCTTCAAAGTGCATTTGAGGTGGACCCATCTCACAATAGAAAAAATTGAAGAATGGGAAGTTGAGAAACTACCCAGCATTTCAGAAGTAGTAACTGGTAGATCTAGACCCAGGCACTTTGACTCCAGGGTCTCCACAGCACTGCTGTGGGCAGCCTACTGGTCCACATGTAAACCTGATAACTTCACTATGATGCCTTGTGGTGCACAAAATAAAAGGTACAAGCTTCTGGTAAGTTGAGAAACAGAATTTTGGTAAGTGTTGCTATAGATCAAACTATTGCTGTTGAGTGGATTCCTACTACCCTATAAAACTGAGTACAACCTTCCAAAGGGTTTCCAAGGAGAGGCTGGTGGATTAGAACTGCCAATCTTTTGGTTAGCAGGCAGGCTCTTAACCACTGTGCCACCTGCTATAGATCAGTGGTTCTCAAATGGGGTGGTTTTGCCTGCCAAGGGACATTTGGCAGCGCCCAAATACATTTTTGGTTGTTATAACCGGGGAGAGGGTGCTACTGGTATCCAGTGGGTAGAGGTCAGGGATGCTGCTAAACGTCCTACAGCAGTGCACAGGACAATCCAACACAACTAAGAATTATCCAACTCAGAATGTTAATAGTACTGCTCTTAAGAAACCATAGTATGGATTATGTATTTAGACTTTAATAGAATTTCTGTTAAACTTCTTTTGGTGATTGAACTGTGCTCCTTCAAACTTCAGTCCATGAAATTGAACTGAGTAGGAATCCCAGAGATTTAAATTTGAACTTCGGGAAATGTTGATATCCTTGAAGGCCATTGAGTTTCTGTCAGTGACGTAGCATCTATTCAAAGCAGACTGCTGCATTCTTTATTTAATTTTTCTTCAGCCAGTTGTTCTTTCTGGGATCTTCACCCAGAGATCACACATTAGCTGGACAAAAACATCATGTGATAACTTCCCCAAATCAATATGTAAAACCCTAGAGTTCAGCAACATTGCCTGTATCATGAGATCTTCAAAATACACTACTTCATTTTGACTTTGCATGTTCTTTCCCCAGGTTTCAGTTTACTATTAGAGGTTAATTCCCATCTAATGGTGGCTTTATAACTTATGTGACACATAATGCTTGTATACTCCTGAGGGCCCTTTGGGTCTGCTGTAGAGTGTAGGTTTTCGTCACTGAAACTGAGTTCATTCTTTCAAAATAGAGATTGCTATGCTTCCTATGTAAAGTCAGGAGATTTACTGGTTATTGATCAGCAACTGTAATCTGAGGTCCTCCTGGAGAGATAATCAAAACTCTTCCCATGAAGTTGAACCATAGACTGGGGAGGAATGACTTAGCAGGTCAAATTCTATCCATCTTGGTCAGCAATAACCCCAATCGATCTTAACATCACTAGAGGTGGGACAATGAGAAACCACATGCTTCTTGATATGATGTAAAAAAGAGGTAATACACAGTCCACTCATGAAGGGTTCTAGCCCCAAATAAAATTTAATCTGAATTTAATACAGAAAATTAGGGGGACACAAGGACAAGTGAAACAACATCATGAGAAAATAATCAGATCCAGAATGTGGGAAAGCCATCAAATGCAATGAACTTTGTTTGGTCTCTGATATGTACAAACTAAGTGCAGAGAGATATTTGAGACAATGAGGAAAATTTGGACATGGACTAGGTGTTAGAAGATATTAAGGAATCGTTAATTTTGTCAGCGGTAATATAGTATTGCAGTTACATAAAAAAAAAAGCTAAGCACCCTGATGGCTAGCCACAATGTTTTTCTAGACAAGGATTCCACCACATGATAGCAGATACACAAATGCAACTATTTTTTAATCTGGGATTAAACGAGTCCTCTCACGTGCTTTTGGCAGTCACATTTAACAATGGGTTATCTTTTAGTTATGAGCTGCAAAGTGGGTAATGATGGTCCAGTCCAGAGGTGACAGAAAGAATGAAATGTTCACAGCATAAAGCACCTTGACAGTGGCACACATTAACTGAATTTGCAATAACTAGAAGCAAAACTCAGATGGGCTATGATGAACAGAGAGCAAGAGCCAAAATGTTGTTGAGGGCACATGATGAAGTCACTCAGACAAATCATCTTAATGGGCACTAAGAATCCCTGAAATGTGCTAAAGAACATCTCATTGACCTGGTTTTCCATCAAGACATTTTAGCTGGGGAAAATGGCACATTTTGCTTACAGATCTTTTGGGCAGTAAAACATGACAAAAGGAATGCAACCAACCAATGAATCCATCAATATTTAATGATTTTCAGCTTAATAACTCTCCATTTAGTTATATAATGACATAGATAATGCTTTTTTTTTTTTTTTTTTTAAGATACTCTTCTTTGGTTGGATTTGTGCCCATACAGCTTAAAAAGCATCCTTTTTAGGGTTAAAACTACAAGTCGAAGCCCTTCAGCCTACATTGCGACTTGGCCTCAAACATTTGACCTCTTTCCAAGGCATCGCTGTAAAAGCATCAGGGAGGGATAGAAATTTAGGCCGATGGTGAACTTGATAACCTGGAGGATTCGAAGTCACAACTTCAGAATATTAACACACCTGTTCAAAGGGAAGGAAAAACAAGGAATCACATGGATTGTTTAGCTTCAACAATGCAGTACAAGACTATGTCCAGTTTTCCTACTTGACTGAAAGCTCTTCAGAATGAATTAACTTGTTGTTTCGTGTCAAATAGACAAATAACAACATGGCTTTTCTTAAGTCTGTCTTCTCCAGGTGCCCTAACTGGGTGACTTCTAACCACCACCTGTCAGAGTGTGGTATAGGGGGAAGGGTAGTGGATGGCTGGAAAGGAAAGCTAAGTTTCCATCTTGGCTCAGCAGAACACCCAGTTAAATTCTCTTGGCTGTATTTTCATGGTATGGTAAAGAGCCCCAGCTAGAAGGGAAGGTATGGGTTCAAAGTGATCTGCAGCCTTTTTTCCCACTCTAGCACAGCTAGTGGATATGACAATTCCTCATCCGTGATGTAGGCGCTCACTTCCATAGTGCAATGGAAGGGTCTCAGCCTTTGGGGTTAGCTTTGTTATTGTTCACTAGTTCTTGCTGCCTCTCCCTGGAGAAGACCGTCCCTGCCTCCTCACATTGCCATTGGACGGGGCCATGTGACTTTCTTTGGCCCATAAAATGTGACTGGAGGTGATGTGTCACTTCCGGCTAGAAGCTTAGGAGCCAGTTGTGTGGTTTGCTATGTTGTTTTTTCCTTCTCTTATGAAAGGAGTAGTATTTCAGATAGAGACTGATCCCTTAGCTTGGTTCCCAGACCAAAGATGCTGTGGAGCAGAGCTACAGCCAATCCATGAATAGGTAATATGAGTAAATGATAGATCTTTGTTGCTGTATGTCACTGAGATTTGAGGGTTTTTTTGTTCTTGTCTTTTGTTTTGCTTTGTTTTACTACATAATAACCTATCTTATGGTAATGGCTACATACTTCCCAGGTGGCAAACCAGGGACAGGTCGAGGTGGTGTGAGGAAGCAGGTATCATTTAAAAATCCTCTCAGATAATCCTTGTGTGCCCCTCCTCTTCCATCCAGATAAAGATTGTTTCACTAGGGCAATGCCCTTTCCACAAACTACTAGTATGATCGTCGTAATCTGAAACTTGGTTAAAGGTCTGACGATACTGTTTAGCTGCTTATGTACCTCTAAGCTGGAAACCCACTTCCAATATATTTAGCACATAATTGTTTTCGACCAGTGAACCTCGTTCCTGGGTTTTTGTGTTAGTTTATTCCTCCTTTTACACTTTCTTATCTTGAGATATAGTTTAACTGCCTCTTCAAGTTTATGCTCATTATTAGGCTTTATGATCTTATAACCTGGCTGAACTGCTTAGGTATGAAAACAAACACAAGGAAGAAAAATAACACACCGTGAGTTCCTATTAAGTTCCAGACTCCTATACTCGATGCTGTAGTATAGTAAGAGACACTGTTTACATTTAATAAAATAGGAAACTGAGACTCAGAAATGTCAAATACCTTACCCAAACGGAAAACTGAAGAGCAGGAACACAAATCCACGCCAATTTGACTATCCATTACCCCAAACCACCCTCCACACAGTAGTTTAACTCCATTTACATATTGTCCTTTCAAATTCTTTAATTCAAAAGATTCCTCTATAGGCATGGATTCCTCATATATTTCCATTGTATTTCTTAATTTTCAAAGTGTTTAAATTTGGGTCAATATCAGGCAGAATATGCTAGGTTTTCCTGCAGTAACAAAAATTCCCCAAATGACAACACTAGGAGCCCTAATACATAGCATTAAACAGAATACAAAACATTACTAATGATGCACAAATACCAGAAGAGAAACTAGATAACTCAGAGCTCTAAAGATCAAACACTTACGCTCATTCAAAGTCTTCATCAAAAGAGTAAAAAGATTACCTACCGGCTGGGAAACAGTTTTTGGCTTCGACAAATCTGATCAGTGTCTTATCTCTAAAATCTACATGATACTGCAAAAAATCAACAACAAAAAGACAAAAAACCCAATTAAAAAATGGGCAAAGGATATGAATAAGCATTTCACCAAAGAAAACATTAGCTGGCTAACAGATACATGAGGATATACTCATAATCATTAGCCCTTACAAAAATGCAAATCAAAACTACAATGAGATACCATCTTACCCCAACAAAGCTGGCATTAATCCAAAGAACACAAAATAATAAATGTTGGAGAAGTTGTGGAGAGACTGGAACACTTATACACTGCTGGTGGGAATGTAAAAGGGTACAACCACTCTGGAAATCGATTTGGTGCTTCCTTAAAATGCTAGAAATAGAAGTACCATATCATCCAGAATCCCACTCCTCGGAATATATCCTAGAGAAATAAGAGCCGTCACATGAATTGATACATGCACACCCATGTTCACTGCAGCATTGTTCCCAATAGCAGAAAGGTGGAAACAACCTAGGTGCCCATCAATGGATGAATGGATAAACAAATTATGGTATACTTACACAATGGAATACTATGCAACAATAAAGAACCACGATGAATCCTCAAAACATCTCATAACATGGATGAATCTGGAAGGCATTATGATGACTGAAATTGGTTAGTCGCAAAAGGACAAATATTATACGAGACCACTATTATAAGAACTCAAGAAAAGGTTTAAACACAGAAGAAAACATTCTTTGATGGTTACAAGAGTGGGGAGGGAGAGAAATGGGTATTCACTAACTAGATAGCAGACAAGAATTATCTTAGGTGAAGGCAGGACAACACACAATGTAGGGGAAGTCAGCACAACTGGTCTAAAGCAAAGCTAAGAAGTTTCCTGAATACAACCAAACACTTTGAGGAATAGAGTAACAGGGGCAGGGGTCTGGGGACCATGGTTTCAGGGGACATCTAGGTCAACTGGTGTAACAAAGTTTATTAAGAAAATGTTCTGCATCCCACTTTGATGAGTGGCATCTGGGGTCTTAAAAGCTGGCAAGAGGTCATCTAAGATGGATCAACTGGTCCCAACCCACTTGGAGTAAAGGAGAAAGAAGAACACAAGGAAAATATGAGTCCAAGAGTCAAAAAGGGGCACAAAAACCAGAGATTCCATCAGCCTGAGACCAGAAGAACTTGATGGTGCCTGACTACCACCAATGACTGCCCTGACAGGGAATATAACAGACAGTCCTTGAAGGGGTAGTAGAAAAGTGGGGTGTAGAACTCAAATTCTAGTAAAAAGACCAGACTTAATCATCTGACTGCAACTGGAGGGACCCCAGAACACATGGCCCCCAGACTCTCTGTTAGCCTAAAACTAAAACCATTCCCAAAGCCAACTCTTCAGACAAAGATTAGACTGGACTTTATAAGACATAAAATGACACTTGTGAAGAGTGTGCTTCTTAGCTCAAGTAGATACATAGGACTAAATGGGCAGCCCCTGCCAGGAGATGAGATGAGAAGGCAGAGAGGGACAGAGCTGGTCCAATGGACACAGGACATCCGGGGTGGAAAGGAAGAGTGTGCTGTCATATTATAGGGAAAGCAACTAAGGTCATGTAACAACATGTGTATAAATTTTTGTATGAGAAACTAACTTGAACTGTACACTTTCACTTAAAGCACAATAAAAAAAAAAGATTATTACAATATAAAAGGTTAAAAAGAAAAATTCCCCAAATGTTAGTGGCTTAATACAACAAATGTTTATATTCCATTCATGCTACATGTCCAACTTGGGTCTATAGAATTTCAGCTCCTTCTAGTGCCTCTGCGAATCAGGCTGACAGGAAATCTGTGTTCTTTTCTTTTTAATTGTGGCAAATATATAGATAACATAATACTTGCCACTTCAACAATCCTCATTTGTATAGGTCAGTGACAACATGTTCATCACGTTGTTCAACCATCAAATCTTAACTGGTCCCAAATTTTCCCATCACCCTTAACAGAAGCTCAGTGTGTCTTCCTCTCTTCCTCCTTCCTGCCCACCACTAGTAAAAAAAAAAAAAAAATCCACCACTAGTAACCACTAATAAATTTTGGTTTCTATGCATTTGCCTGTGGTAGATATTTCATGTAAGTGGAATCATACGATACTTGTCATTTCATGACTGATTTATTTCACTCAAGAAAATGTTTTCAAAGTTTATGCATGTTAGAAGATGCGTCTTGTTTCATGATTCCATGACGGTCAATTGGGGAAAAGGGGAACATGGTGAATTGTGCACAGGGTTTTAGGAAATGACACATGTCATTTCCACTTACATTTCATTGGTCAAATAAGACATATGGCCGTGCCTAACTTAAAAGACAATGGGGAAATACAGTAATCCTGACATTTGCCTGAAGGAGGGGAGAATTGGAATATTCCTTACTAGACAAAGTGTCACAGAACCATTTATTATGATTCTTCCATCATAGAGCTTCAGAAATGTCTATTTTGTTAAATAACTGCTTTGATAGATGGTGTGTGTGCTTTTGGGAATGGGGTTTCTAAAGTTTTTGGAACTATGGAAAGAAGAACATTTTTTAAAAAGTTTGTGGTCATGATCCATACCAAATGATGTTTCATAACGATGTGAATAAAAGATCTTTTATTCAAAAAGATATACAGCTACCGCTATTCACGGGTTACAGTCTTTCAGATAACAGTAACTATCCAATTCACTTTGAAGTGTGCTTTTCCACACGGCTCAGGGTTTTTGGATCTTTACTTAAAAACAAGTTGCCGTTGAGTCAGTTGGACTCATGTGACCCCATGTGTGTAAGAGTAGAACTGTTCTCCGTAGGGTTTGCAATGGCTGCTTTTTCAGAAGTAGATCACTAGCCTTTTTTCCGAGGCACCTTGGGTGGACTCGAACTCCAACCAACTGCATCAACTGCTTGCACCACTCAGGGACTCGTCTTTTCTACTTACAAAGCCTCAAATCAGGAACTCATCTCCATCCAAGCTAAGTATTATTTGATAGGCAGAAATCAAATTCCTGCCTTGTGCTGTATAAGGAGTCCTTACTTCAAGACCTTGGCTTTGAACCACACCATGGCCTTAAAACACTGTGTTTATAAACAGGGTCACAGCATGGCCGATGCAGGTAAATGAAGGGAAAAGGCACACATTATAAATTACCTCATTAAAAATTAAAGCCAGATAAAATTGTATACATTTCACTAAATTACCTTTCTAGGCTTTGCAAATATTCTGAGGGCAGCTAATCTCTCCATTTTAATTAGATCGCATGTCTTTTTCAAAGGCTACTGTCCTGATACTTTAATATAAAAAGACCAGTCCTATTTAAGGCAGAGATCTGGAGGGCAGAGAATTAACATTCACTGTTAACCTTCTTCTAAGGGGAATGATTTAACTTCAAGTGAGGAAGACCTTCTGTATTTGAACCACGTTATGATTTTTAACATATATTAGTAGCAAACGATACCCTGAATGTCTGAGAGATCACATGGTTCACAGGACTTGTCCAGTAAAGACTTGGTAACTAATAAAACAGCCATGGCACTGGCAACTTGGGCAAATGTTACCCCACATGGTCAAGTGCATAAAAAGGCTTTGTAGGGTGTCACATGATCTCTGCCCATCCCTAGGTTGGTCTCTCAGAGTAAGTCAACCTGTAATTAAACTCTGTATTCCATTCTTCTTGGTTTGAAAGGTACAGAGCTAACTTTTTGCTATTGCCATCTGATCTAGTTGTTTCCAAGCATTTTTGATCATATACCCTATTAGAAAAACTCTTTATGCAAAGTCACCCAATACAAACGCTTATAAAAATGTATACTTACTTTTAAATTATTTACATATGCTGCTACCAATGCAAATGGCAATGTTATTTCTTTCTTGTATGTGTGTGAGGGTGTATGTATACACACACACGTATAAATACACCTACTTCTCGCTTGCTGAGAAAAGGTATTTGAAATGAATAAAGTCATTGGTCTTGCAAAATTCTGTGTGCGATCTCTGGTGTTGTTTCAATGACCAAGGCTGCGTTTTCTAACTATCAGTCTTTCTTCTCTGTTTTCGACTTCCGCAGTCCAATCACCAGAATGTATCAATGCATCTTGATTGCACATTTGATCAATTTCAGATGGCAAAACTTGGCAAAGATCTTCAATTTATTCATACTTGATATCAGTGCTTGGTGTGTAAATTTGAATGGTTCATTATTACTGGTCTCCCTTGTAGTGTATGGATATTATTCTATCACTGACAGCATTGTACTTCAGGATAGATCTTGAAATGTCCTTTTTGACAATGAATGCGATGCCATTCCTCCTTAATTTGTCATTCCTGGCATAGCAGACCATATGAATGTCTGATTCAAAACGGCTGATACCAGTCCATTTTAGCTCACTAATGCCTAGGATATTGATCTTTATGTGTTCCATTTCATTTCTGACGACTTCCAATTTTCCTAGATTCATACTTTGTGCATTCTACATTCTGATTATTAATGGATGCTTGCAGATGTTTGTTTCTCATTTTGAGTCTTGCCACATCAGCAAATGAAGGTCCCAAAAGCTTTATTCCATCCACGTCATTGAGGTCGACTCTATTTTAGGAGGCAGCTCTTCCCCAGTCACATTGGAGTGTCTTCCAACCTGATGGGCTCATCTTCTGGCACTATATCAGATAATGTTCCCCTGCTATTCATAAGGTTTTCACTGGCTAATATTTTCAGAAGTGGACCAACAAACCAGGTCCTTCTTTGTAGTCTTAGTCTGGTAACTCCACTGAAACCTGTCCACCATGGGTTACTATTATGGACTGAATTGCATCCCCCAAAAATATGTGTCAACCTGGCTAGGCCAGAATTCCCAGTATTGTGTGGCTGCCCACAATTTTGTTATCTGATGTGATTTTCCTTTGTGTTGTAAATCCTATCTCTATGATGTTAATGAGGCAGGATTAGAGGCAGTTACAAGTCAAAATTCAATGTACAAGATTAGATTGTGTCTTAAACCAATCTCTTTTGAGATATAAAAGAGAAAAGCAAGCGTTGGGGTGTGAGGGGTGGTGCGTACTACCAAGAAACAAGAGCCAGAAGAATAGTGCATCCTTTGGACCTGGGGTCCTTATGCTGAGAAGGTCCTTGACCCAGTTAAGATTGATGACAAGGACCTTCCCTTGCAGCTGACAGAGAGAGAAAGCCTTCCCCTGGAGCTGGAGCCCTGAATTTGGACTTCTAGCCTCCTAGACTGTGAAAGAATAAATTTCTCTTTCTTAAAGGCATTCATTTGTGGTATTTCTGTTATAGCAACATTGGATAACTAAGACAGTGACCCTGCTAGTACTTGAAATACTGAGTCATAGCTCCCAGCATCACAACAACATGCAAGCCACTACAGTGCAATAAATTGACAGATGAGTAGTCTGTCAGTTTTTCAACAACATAAATGGCTAATATACACATAGACCTCACAAGATGCCATACACAGGAATCAAATCAACTACCTATTCAGAAAGAGACAATGGAGAAGCTCAATATCATCAGTCAGAACACAGCCAGTGGCTGACTGCGTAATACACCACCAATTACTCATATGCAAGTTCAAGTTGAAGCCGAAGGAAATTAGAACAAGTCCACGAGAGCTGAAGTACCACCTTGGATATATTCCACCTGAATTTAAGACCATTTCAAGAATAGATCGGGTGCATTGAACACTAATGACCAAAGACCAGACGTGTTGTGGGATAACATCAAGGACATTACAGATGAAAAAAGCAAAAGGTCATTAAAAAGACAAGAAAGAAAGAAAAGACCAAAGTGGATGTCAGAAGAGACTCTGGAACTTGCTCTTGAAAATAGAGTACCTAAAGTGAATGGAAGAAATAATAAAGAAAAAGAGCTGAAGAGAATATTTCAAATGGGCGGATCAAGGAGACAAAATAAAGTATTATAATGAAATGTGCAAAGACCTGGAATTAGAAAACCAAAAGGAAAAATACGTTCAGCATTTCTCAAGCTGAAAGAACTGAAGAAAAACGTGAGCCTTGAATTGAAATATTGAAGGATTCTACGTGTTGAACGATGCAGGAAGCATCAAAAGAAGATGGAAGGAATACGTGGAGTCACTGTACCAAAAACAATCGGTCAACATTCAAGATGTAGTATATGACCAAAAACCAATGATATTGAAAGGAGAAGTCCAAACTGCACTGAAGGCATTGGTGAAAAACAAGGCTCCAGGAATTGACAGAATACCAATTGTGATGTTTCAAAAAATGGATGCAATGTTGAAAGCACTCATTCATCTATGCAAAGAAATTTGGAAGATGGCCACATGGCCAACCGAATGGAATAGATTCATATTTGTGCCCAATCCAAAGCAAGGCGATCCAACAGAATGTGGAAATTATTGAACAATATCATTAATACCACATTCAAGCGAAAATTTTCTGCAGATAATAAGAAATGGTTATAGCAGTACATGGACAGAAAACTGCCAAAAATTCAAGCTGAATTCAGAATGAAGGATATCATTGCTGATGTCAGATGGATCTTGGCTGAAAGCAGAGAATATCAGGAAGATGTTTACCTGTGTTTTATTGACTATGGAAAGGCATTCAACTGTGTGGCTCATAATGAATTATGAAGAACATTGCAAAGAATGGGAATTTCAAAACACACTTAACTGTGCTCATAACGAACCTGTACGTAGACCAAGAGGCAGTCAGTTCAGCAGAACAAGGGGATACTGTGCGGTTTAAAATCAGGAAAGGTGTGCATCTGGATTGTATCCTTTCAGCATACTTATTCAATCTGTGTGCTGAGCAAATGATCCAATTCACTGGACTATATGAAGAAGAACGTGACATCAGGATTGGAGGAAGACTCATTAAAACCTGTGATATGTAGATGACACAACTTTATTTGCTGAAAGTGAAGAGGACTTAAAGCACTTACTGATGAAGATCAAAGACTACAGCTTTCAGTATGGATTGCACCTACCTCAACATAAAGAAAACAAAAATCCTCACAACTGGACCAATAAGTAACATCACAATTAACAGAGAAAAGACTGACGTTGTCAAAACTTTCATTTTACTTGGAGTCACAATCAACACCCATGGGAGCAGCATTGGACAAATCTGCTGTAAAAGACCCATTTAAAGTGTTAAACAGCAAAGATGTCACTTTGAGGGCTAAGGTGTGCCTGATCCAAGTCATGGTATTTTCAATCACCTCATATGTATGGGAAAGCTGGACAATGAATAAGGAAGACTGAAGGAGAACTGATGCCTCTGAATAATGGTGTTGACAAAGAATATTGAATACACCATGGACTGCCAGAAGAACAAACAAATCTGTCTAGGAAGAAGTACAGCCAGAATGTTCCTTAGAAACAAGGATGGTGAAACTTAGTCTCATGTACTTTGGGCATATTATTAGGAGGGACCAGTCCCTGGAGAAGAACATCATACCTGGTAAAGTCAGTGAAAAAGAGGAGGATCCTCAATGAGATGGACTGACCCAGTGGATGCAACAATGCGCTCCACATAGCAAAAACTGTGAGGATGGTGCAGAACTGGGCAGTGTTTCGTTCTGTTGTACATAGGGTTGCTATGAGTCAGAACCAAACGAACAGCACATAACAACTCATTTATCGAGTATCTTGTTATCTGACATTTTGCTTTTATGACAATAGTAAAAAATGTACTGACTAGTTTGCACATTTACGATGTACTTCTGGCAGTAACAATTGCTGAGGTATGAGGTGAGATAACACTGCCTTTGACGGTAAGGCTATGTGTCACCTTGGCTGCGTTGTGACTCACAGTGGTTTGGCAGATGTAATGATGTGATTTGAAAGTTATATAATGGTACAGCCATCTTCCGTTTTGTCATCTTCCATGTTTCCATAATGCCAATTTTCACTTAACAACCTGGTCTTTGGATCTAACCATGTCAATTAGTGAGGAGTGGGTATATGAGTCATATGTCACTTATCGTCCACCATGTGCTCTGTGAAATAGTACGTTACGTGCTTTGGATGTTGTGTGAGCATGCTTACATCTAGGTAGTAGCATTCACTAACTTTCCACCTTCATGTTGTTTAGTAACCTTTGTTTCACTTAGGAAAGCTATATGCGATAAGGTAGTGTATCTGTATTGGCTAGCCAAAATACTGTACACATAGAGTAATCTATTTCAGTTATTGTATCTGGCAAGTTAATGTAGATCAGTAGGTTAATACTGTATGCATAATATAATACATTGTAAATATACACCACTGTATACATATGCTAATATGCAATCTGTACTTCCCACAGTTGGAGCTCACAGGGCTGACATAGTGTCGGGTGAGTCTGGAGGCTGTCGCTGGCACGGTTCTGCACTGCACAAGATACTGAACTTATATTAAATTACTGGAGGTACACTATAATACACTGTTCAGCTATACGCACAATAAATAATTTTATTTTATTTCTAGAAACTAACTTTAGGCGACTTTGAGAACATTTTGTTTTTTTAATTGTTTTATTTCATTTACAACTGATTTTTTTTTCACTTTTTTAACTTTTATGTAGAGACTTCCTTAGCCTACATCACATACAATTTACCAAAGAGGATAAGGGTCATCGACGTCACCCTTTTCAACTTTCTCATGGTTTCTGCTAGAAGAGTTTCAGGTCAAATAACCTCAGTTGATGAACTGCCACCAACAATGATAGCATCATCTGCTCTAACGCTTGAAGGACCAGGCTGCGGCGCTTCCTGGGGAGGCGTTGGTTTCTTCAGGACTATACCCGATGTTCTTCACCTAATTTGCTTTTTCTTTTCTTCATAAATTTCTTTATATGCAGCAATCCCTGTATGAGCGATCTTCCCTATCAGTGAAAAGCAGTCCGTGTCTGGGTCCAGCTCTTCAGCAGGTCAAGGTCTGCAAAGAACTCGGCTAACCCCTTCCGGTGAACCTCTTCTGCGCTGTTCTCCTCCTCCTGCAGTTTCCTTTCCCCTTGCCTTTTCTTCAGCTACTCACTCTTGCTCTTCCTCCAGCAACTCTTCATTTGTTAGATCCTCAGGAACCACCCCTAGGAGCTCTCTAATGTCCTCATCATCTATGTCTAGGTTCAGGGTGTTGTTTATCATGTTGACAGCAGTTCTATTAATCCTTGCAATCTCATTATCCTTTTCGAATCCCTTGAAGTCACGCACGTATTCCTTCAGCTGTTTTTCCCATACGCCCTTCATGCACTCTTTGGTCACAGCATCGCAAGCCCGAGCAAGGTTCTTTATGTAGTGGTAAATGTCGCCCTCCTTCCCAAACGGCATCAGTGTTCTGCCAGTGTCATCAGCTGCATCAATCATCTGAACAAATGTCCTCCTCAGGTAGCAGGCTTTGAATTATACAATAACCCCTTAGCCCATTGGCTGGACTAAAGAGGTAGTGTTTGGTAAGAGGAAAACCCTGGTGGCATAGTGGCTAAGCACTATGGCTGCTAACCAAAAGGTCGGCAGTTCAAATCCATGAGGCACTCCTTGGAAACCTGATGGGGCAGTTCTACTCTGACCCATAGGGTCACCATGAGTCAGAATTGACTTGATGGCAATGGGTTTGGTGGGAGGAACACCACTTTGATGTTGGGGTGGAGATCATTGAGGAAAGGGGATGTCCTGGAGCACTGTCTAGCATTAGCAAAATCTGGAAAGGTATGCCTTCTTCCTAGCAGTACTTCTCCATTTCACTAGTATAGTAATTGAGAAGGGCATTCTGGAACAGCATTTGTGTCATCCAGGACTTTTTATTCCACTTGTTATAGATCAGTAAGGTACGTTTGTTAATGTTCTTGAAAGCCCTGGGGTTTTCACTATGCCAAATAACAGATGGCTTTACTTGTATCTAGCAATATTGCCTCCTAACAACACTGTCACTTTGTCTTGAAAAGCTTGAAAGCCTGGCACTGACTTGGTTTTCTTATGGATGAAGGTCCGTGCAAGCATTCGCTTCCAGAATAAGGAGGTTTCATCCATATTAAAAATTTGATGGGGCGAATAACCTCCCTGTACAATTAGTTTATCTAAGGTTTCGACAAAGTCTTCTGTTGCCTTCACATCAGCACGTGCAGACTCACCACTCACTTTCACGTTTTGCAGCGAAAACGTTGTTTGAAGGGCTTCAACCACTCAGAGCTAGCGCTAAACTCGGTATCATAGTCTGGTCCTGGTTTTTCTTTCAGCATATCATACAAGCTTCATGCCTTAGCAGTGATCGTCGGTGTGCTGAGAGGGATTCTCTTTTGTATTAGGTCCTCAATCCACATCATTAACAATTTCTCCATATTTGATATAGTTCCCTCGCACATTTTCATTAGTCTTGCAGCTTTCAGTGGACTGATCCTTTACAGCTTGGAGAAGTTTTTTTTGCTTTTGAGGGTCATCGTGATTGTGGAGTGCAACAGGCCTAAACCGCAAGCAACAGCGTTCACTGATTCTTCACCTCCACGTTGTTTAATAACCTTTTGTTTCTCTTCCAAAATGATACTTTTCCTTTGCCTCTTGCTGCTGCTATCCCTGGCACTGGTTTTACTACATTTGGGAACCATGATATACTTCACAGTAATATTCTTGGAAGAAAATTAAACAGAGAGAGAACGCTACAACATCAGGAAATGCATGATACACAAGATAAGATGCTCCTTGCCTGTGAGTCAAAGCATACAATGTTATACAGTAAACTTTTAAGTAAGGAAGTTCACATTAAAGTCACGATAGAAAGTACAGTACAGTACGTACATAAGCCAGTAACATAGGTGTTTATTATGACTATTAAGACATATGTATTATATATGTACTGTACAATTACATGCCTGCTAGCACAATTGCTTTGTATACAAGAGACACGAAATAAACATTTTTCATATAGGAAGCTGTTGCATTCACTACATCCGGTTAGTTCCCGATCTCCAATCAGGATTTCTGAACTCTATCATAACCCTATGGGATCACGGACATATATGCGGTCAGAAGTTGCCCAAACAGATGTTATGAGGCAAATGACTGTATATATATGGAGCCCTGGTGGCATACCTATATATACAAACATATGTTTATATGTTTTCTCACTCTCAGTGCAATCGAAAATGCAATTTCTTTCTTGTATATGTGTGTGTGTTGTATTTTCTCCTGCATCCCAGTGGATTTTCTTGAACCAATTCCTCTTTGGAGACTGCTGCTGTAGGCACAGATTTCTACATTCAATCACTAGTGCAGAAGAGAAGCAGAAGGGCCTTCCAGAAAGGAATACGGCAGCTTAGCCCAGCATGTAAAGTCTACTTACTAACCTCTACACCACCCTGAGCCTTTAAATCTCCCTCCCTAGGTACGACATGAGAATACTGCTCTGGTCTGAAGGCAGACTTTTGGGATACAGCCCTGCCCACTTCTCAAGCTCCATCTCTTGTCAATACCTTCTTTCATCTTTATGCACAAGCTGTACTGAGCAATTTTCTTCCTACATGTTTCTCACAGTGGTTGTCAATTCTTTCATATGAACTATGACGCTGTTCCCTAAGTGTTCCCTAAGTACCTCTTGACTTGTCTGTCATCCCTATCAAACTCGAAACTCCTTGAGGCCAGTGACGAACTTATTCTCCATCTTGCCATCAGTACCTAGCACAATACCCGGCACAAGCAGGTACTTAATAATTATTGAGGAAGGAAAGTGCATGGCCGCCTAATGCATTTGCACATTCATAATCTTTAAGAAACCCTGGTGGCATAGTGGTTAAGTCCTACAGCTGCGAACCAAAGAGTCGGCAGTTCGAATCCACCAGGTGCTCTTTGGAAACTCTGTGAAGCAGTTCTACTCTGTCCTGTAGGGTCGCTATGAGTCAGAATCGACTTGACGGCACTGGGTCACTGGGTTTAATCTTTAAGATGCAGGTAAGTATTAGACGATTCTTATGTGCTTCAGACTTGACCCAAATGTCTGCGTGTCAGGGAGTGCTCCTTGGCCAACTTATCTAAAGTTACAACTTCCACCCTCTTCTTAGTTTATTTTCTCACTTAGCCTTTGTCGTTAACGAATTCTATACTTCGCGTATTTTTTCACTGCCTCTTTTCCTCATCAATTTAGAGATTTTTGCCTGGTCCACGACATATCTCCAACACTTAGATACATGGTCAGCGCATAGTAGATGTTCAATAACTATTTGTTGGATAGATGAACAGACAAATGAGTAAATTTCTAAGCCTTCACATAAATAGGCTGTGTCATTAACACTTGGTCTGTCTTTTCCCTCAACTCTCCCTGTCACCTAGAACACAGATTGACACACACCAAGCTCTCAATAAATGCCAGTTAACCAAGGCAGTATTGGAATCTGAGAAAACAGACACTGTACAGGTTAATATGGATAGCAGGCAGGAAGATGGTAAGCCTGACACTAACACACAGCTGTGTGTGTAGTGGAGCTCAGGTGATGTGAGTCACACTTCGCTAACTAAATCAGCAGCATAGAGTAGGTTTCTGTGTCCTGTTGGTCATGCCCTCCTATCTCTCTGCTTTCACACAGGCTCAGGCAAAGCTGGAAGTCTTTCCTCCCACCTCTTCCTGGGCTTGGCTAACTCCTGTTTTATTCAGGCCTCAGTTTAGACATCATTTTCTCCTACTCAAGGAAATTGACACAAAAAAATATTTGCTGAAAGTATTAATTAAATCCCCAGGTTTAGACCAAAAGTCTTGGCATTATCCTTAAGATCACTCATTCTCTCACACCCTACGTCAGATCCACTGGCAAACTGTGTCACCTCAAAATATACTGAGAACCTGACCTCACCCACCAACTTCCACGGCAACCATTATTATTATTATTATTTTAATTTTTCTTGTGCTTTAAGTGAAAGTTTACAAATCAAGTCAGTCTCTCACACAAAAATTTATATACACTTTGCTATATATACTCTTAGTTGCTCTCCCCCTAATGAGAAGGCACACTCCTTCTCTCCACTCTCTATTTTCATATCCATTCAGTCAGCCTCTGACCCCCTCTGCCCTCTCATCTCCCCTCCAGACAGGAGCTGCCCACTTAGTCTCATGTGTCTACTTGATCCAAGAAGCTCACTCCTCACCAGTATCATTTTCTATCCCATAGTCCAGTCCAATCCGTGTCTGAAGAGTTGGCTTTGGGAATGGTTCCTGTCTTGGGCTAACAGAAGGCCTGGGGACCATGACCTCCAAGGTACTTCTAGTCTCAGTCAGACCATCAAGTCTGGTCTTATGAGAATTTGAGGTCTGCATCCCACTGCTCTCCTGCTCACTCAGGGGTTCTCTGTTGTGTTCCCTGTCAGGGAAGTCATTGGTTGTGGCCGGGCACCATCTAGTTCTTCTGGTCTCAGGCTGATATATTCTCTGGTTTATGTGAACCTTTCTGTCTCTTGGACTCATAATTACCTTGTGTCTTTGGTGTTCTTCATTCTCCTTTGCTCCATGTGGGTTGAGATCCACTGATGCATCTTAGGTGGATGCTTCCTAGCATTTAAGACCCCAGACACCACTCTCCAAAGTGGGATGCAGAATGTTTTCTTAATAGATTTTATTGTGCCAATTGGCCTAGATGACCCCTGAAACCATGGTCTCCAAAACCCCACCCCTGCTACACTGGCCTTCAAAGCATTCAGTTTATTCAGGAAACTTCTTTGCTTTTGGTTTAGTCCAGCTGTGCTGACCTCTCCTGTATTGTGTGTTGCCTTTCCCTTCATCTAAAACAGTTCTTGTCCACTATCTAATTAGGGAATACCCCTCTCCCTCCCTCCCACCCCACTCTCATAACCATCAAAGAATATTTTCTTCTCATTTAAACTGTTTCTCGAGTTCTTACAATAGTGGTATCATACAATATTTGTCCTTTTGCAACTGACTAATTTCACTCAGCATAATGCCTTCCAGATTCCTCCATGTTATGTCTCACAGACTCATCAATGTTCTTTATCCCTGTGTAGTATTCCATTGTGTGAATATACCATAATTTTTTTATTCATCTCTCAATGGACACCTTGTTTCCATCTTTTTGCAATTGTGAACACTGCTGCAATGAACATGGGTGTGCATATATCTGTTCGTGTAAAGGCTCTTATTTCTCTCGGATATATTCCAAGGAGTGGGATTGCTGGTAGTTCTATTTCCAGCTTTTTTAAGAAAGCGACAAATTGATTTCCAAAGTGGCTGTACCATTTTACATTCCCACCAGCAGTGTATAAGTGTTCCAGTCTCTCCACCTCTCCAACATTTATTAGTTTGTGATTTTTGGATTAATGCTAGCCTTTTTTGGGGGGGGGGAGGGTGAGATGGAATCTCATTGTAGTTTTGATTTGCATTTCTCTAATGGCTAATGATTGTGAGCATTTCCTCATGTATCTGTTAGCTACCTGAATGCCTTCTTTAGTGAAGTGTCTGTTCATATCCTTTGCCCATTTTTTAATTGGGTTATTTGTCTTTTTCTAGTTGAGTTTTTGCAGTATCAGGTAGATTTTAGAGATCAGGTGCTGATCGGAAATGTCATAGCTAAAAACTTTTTCCCAGTCTGTAGGTAATCTTTTTACTCTTTTGGTGAAGTCTTCAGATGAGCTCCCAGCTATCTAGTTTCTCTTCTGGTGTTTGTGCATTGTTAGTAATGTTTTGTATACTGTTCATGCCATGTATCAGGGCTCCTAGCATCGTCCCTGTTTTTCCTTCCATGATCTTTATCATTTCAGATTTTGTATTTTGGTCTTTGATTCATTTTGAGTTCGTTTTCGTGCGTGGTGTGAGGTATGGGTCTTGCTTCATTTTTTGCAGATGGATATCCAGTTATGCCAGCAGCATTTGTTAAAAAGACTGTCTTTTCCCCCATTTAACTGATTTTGTCAAATATTAGCTGCTCATATATGAATGGATTTATGCCTGGATTCTCAATTCTGTTCCATTGGTCTATGTATCTGTTGTACCAGTACCAGGCTGTTTTGACTACTGTGGCAGTGTAATAGGTTCTAAAATCAGGTAGAGTGAGGCCTCCTACTTTGTTCTTTTTCAGTAATGCTTTACTTATCTGGGGCCTCTTTCCCTTCCATATGAAGTCGGTGATTTGTTTCTCCATCTCATTAAAAAAAAGTCATTAGAATTTGGAGCGGAATTGCATTTTATCTGTAGATGACTTTTGGTAGAATAGACATTTTTACAATGTTAAGTCTTCCTATCCATTAGCAAGGTACGTTTTCCCACTTATGTAGGTCTCTTTTGCAGTAGTGTCTTGTAGTTTTCTTTGTATAGGTCTTTTATGTCTCTGGTAAGATTTATTCCTAAGTATTTTATCTTCTTGGGGGCTACTGTAAATGGTATTGATTTGGTGATTTCCTCTTCAATGTTCTTTTTGTTGGTGTAGAGGAATCCAACTGATTTTTGTATGTTTATCTTGTAACCTGATACTCTGCTGAACTCTTCTATTAGTTTCAGTAGTTTTCTTGAGGATTCTTTAGGGTTTTCTGTGTATAAGATCATGTCTTTTGCAAATAGAGGTACTTTTACTTCTTCCTTACCAATCCGGATGCCCTTTATTTCTTTATGCAGCCTAATTGCTCTGGCTAGGACCTCCAGCACAATGTTGAATAAGAATGGTGATAAAGGGCATACTTGTCTGGTTCCTGTTCTCAAGGGGAATGCTTTCAGACTCTCTCCATTTAGGATGATGTTTGCTGTTGGCTTTGTATAAATGCCCTTTATTATGTTGAGGAATTTTCCTTCTATTCGTATTTTGCTGAGAATTTTTATCATGAATGGGTGTTGAACTTTGTCAAATGCCTTTTCTGCATCAATTGATAAGATCATGTAGTTCTTGTCTTTTGTTTTATTTATAATGATGGATTACATTAATTGTTTTTCTAATGTTGAGCAATCCCTACATACGTGGTATGAATCCCACTTGGTCATGGTGAATTATTTTATTGATATGTTGTTGACTACTATTGGCTAGAATTTTGTTGAGGATTTTTGCATCTAAGTTTATGAGGGATATAGGTCTGTAATTTTCTTTTTTTGTGTTGTCTTTACCTGGTTTTGGTATCAGGGATATGTTGGCTTCATAGAATGAGTTTGGGAGTATTCTGTCCTATTCTATGCTCCGAAATACCTTTAACTCTTCTCTGATACTTCGGTAGAACTCTGCAGTGAAGCCATCCAGGCTAGGGCTTTTTTTCTTTGTTGGGAGTTTTTAAATCACCTTTTCAATCTCTTCTTTTGTTATGGGTTTATTTAGTTGTTCTACCTCTGTTTGTGTTAGTTTAGGTAGGTGGTGTGTTTCTAGGAATTTATCCATTTCTTCCAGGTTTTCAAATTTGTTACAGTACAATTTTCAGTAGTAATGTGGTATGATTCTTTTAATTTCAGTTGGGTCTGCTGTGAAATCACCTATCTCATTTCTTATTCAAGTTATTTGCTTCCACTCCTGTTTTTCTTTTGTCAGTCTGGCCAATGGTTTATCAATTTTGTTAATTTTTTCAGAGACCCAACTTTTGATCTGGTGAACTCTTTCAATTGTTTTTCTGTTTTCTATTTCATTTAATTCTGCTCTAATTTTTATTATTTGCTTTCTTCTGGTGCCTGAGGGTTTCTTTTGTGGCTCTCTTTGTATTTGTCCAAGTTGTAGGGATAATTCTTTGATTTTGCCTCTTTCTTCTTTTTGTATGTGTGCATTTATTGATATAAATTGACTTCTGAACACTGCTTTAGCTGTGTCCCAAAGGTTCTGATAGGAACTGTTTTAATTCTCATTGGAGTCTATGATTTTCTTTATTCCATCCTTAATGTCTTCTATAACCCAGTTGTTTTTGAGCAGTTTCCAAGTGTTTGATTTCTTTTCCCTGCTTTTTCTGTTATTTTCTACTTTTTTGGCTTATGGTCAGAGAAGATGCTTTGTAATATTTCAACATTTGGGATTCTGCTAAGGCTTGCTTTATGACCTAATATGTAGTCTATTCTAGAGAATGTTCCATGTGCACTAGAAAAGAAAGTATACTTGGCTGCTTTTGGGTAGAATGTTCTGTATATGTCTATAAGATCAAGTTGGTTGACTGGCAATTACATCTGTGTCTTTATTGAGCTGCTTTCTGAACGTCCTGTCCTTCACTGAAAGTGGTGTGTTGAAGTCTCCTACTGTAACTGTGGAACTGTCTTTCTCACTTTTCAATGCTGATAGAGTTTGTTTTATGTATCTTGCAGCCCTGTCATTGGGTGCATAAATATTTAATATGGTTATATCCTCCTGGTCTATTGTCCCTTTAATCATTATATAGTGTCCTTCCTTATCCTTTGTGGTGGATTTAACTTTAAAGTCTATTTTGTCAGAAATTAATATTGTCGCTCGTGCTCTTTTTTGATTGTTGTTTGATATATTTTTTCCATCCTTTGAGTTTTAGTTTGTTTGTGTCTCTAATTCTAAGGTGTGTCTCTTGTAGGCAGCGTATAGATGGATTGCGTTTTTTAATCCATTCTGCCACTCTCTGTCTCTTTATTGGTGCATTTAGTCTATTCACATTCAGCGTAATTATAGGTAGATATGAGTTTAGTGCTGTCATTTTGGTATCTTTTTTTGTGTGGTGTTGACAGTTTTTTTCTGCATTTAATTTTCTGTGCTGAGTAATTTATCTTAATATATTGTCTTTTATTCATCACTGCTGATTATGTTTCTGCCTAAAGTCTATTTTTTTTCTTGTATTTTATTTTGGTGTGTAGGATTGTTAGACTCCTTTCTGGTTACCTTAATATTTCCCCTATTTTTCTAAGTTTAAACCTAACTTTTCTTTCTTGGTATCGCCTTGTCTTCCTCTCTATATGAAAGATCTGTGACTACATTTATAAGTCCCTTTTTATTGTTTTAATGTTGTCTTCTTTCACATAATGATATTGCTGTTTCCTGTTTTGAGGGTTTTTTTAGTCTTTATTTATTTTTGTAATTTCCCTGTCTGGGTTGTCATCTGGTTGCTCTGCCCTGTGTTCTAGTCTTGGGTTGATATCTGATATTATTGATTTTCTAACCAGAGAACTCCCTTTAGTATTTCTTGTAGTTTTGGTTTGGTTTTCACGAATTTCCTAAACTTCTGTTTATCTGGAAATGTCCTAATTTCACCTTCATGTTTGAGAGACAGTTTTGCTGGATATGTGATTCTTGGCTGGCAATTTTTTTCCTTCAATGCTTTATATAAGTCATCCCATTGCCTCTTGTCTGCATGGTTTTACAGCATCCATTATTTCTTGCTAGGGCTATTGCAATGACTTCCTAGTTGGACGATTTCTTCAGCCACTGTCTCCTACAATGTGTGCTTAATTCAACAACCAGAGAGATTCTTTCGAAAGATAAGTCAGATCATGTGTCACTTCTACTCAGTACCTACCAGTAACTTCCCATCTTAGGGTCAGTGTCAATACTTTTACAGTGACTGATGAGGCCTCACCTGCCTGATGTGCTCTTACCTCTTCTATGACCTCGTCTATTTCTTCCCACCTTGGTTACTCAGCTCAAGCTACACAAGCCTCCTTACAGTTCCTCTAACCCACCGAATACGATCCCCCTTGGGTGACTTTTGCACTGGCTGTCTGCCACAAAAAAAACAAACCCATTGCCATCAAGTCAATTCCAACTCATAGCAACCCTATGGGACAGGGTAGAACTACCTCACAGCGTTTCCAAGGAGAAGCTGGTGGCTTTCAACTGCCTACCTACCTTTTGGTTAGAAGCTGTAGGTCTTGATCACTGAGCCACCAGGACTCCTTGCTGTTGCCACTCCCTGAAAGTGTTTTTCTCCCAGATAATTTTATGACTGATCTTCTCACCTCCTTTTGGTGTCAAAAGTGAATTTATCAGAAAAGCCTTCCCTGATGACCTTAGTAAAATAGCATCCACATGCCCATCCCTCAATCCCACCTCTCTCAGCTTTAACTCCTAATATGTATTCACTTGTCCATTGTTGTCTTTGTCTCCTTATAGAATATAAGCTCTAGTTGACCTCAATACTCCCAATACTTTGTGCTTTACGTAGAGTACAAATACCACAGTTATTCAATGAAGTGAATTGTTGAATTAGAATCAATGAATGCAGGAAGATATTTTTTCCTGAAGTTTTATCCAAGTGGCACAAATGCTACTACCTGGTAGGTGGGTTCTCTAAGGAAGAATTCAAACCATTTCAAGACCACAGGTACAGTAAAGTCTATGACAATACAACATAGCTGGGATATTTTAAACCACCCCTTAATGAGGTGTTACGAGAGGAGGCACATGTGAGCTTGTGTTCAGTGTGTGGGAATCCTTAGCATCATTTAAAAAATAGCATCATTTAGGGCTCATTAAAATGACACCATTGTGTAGAACCTACCTGAAAGAAACACGCTTCTTTTGAACAGATGGTTGAGAAGCTCCCTTAGAAAACCTGCAGACAGTACATCATGGTGGCCAAATGAATGGGCTCTGGGCTCAGATTGCTGGTTTTAATCTCAGCCACACCATATTCTAGCTCTGCAGCTGTGCACTAATTACTTAACTCTTATGTCTTAGTTTCCTCAACTGTAGAATGAGAATCAAAATTGTTCCTAATGGGAGGGAATAAATGAGATGCCCTATATGCTTAACAGTGCCTGGTACTAAGTGAAAAGTAAATAAATGTGAGCTGCTATTATTATTTGTTACTAGTGCTATTGCTCAGTGCACCTGTCATGGCTAACCAGCCACACTTCAGTTCTATACTCAATATGGAAGAACAGAATGCTTTCATTGGGACTTCAAAAATGCCTTTATTTAGGCATCTTCCCCAAAGCAAACTCAGAACACTTCAACAGCTCCCTTGCTGGGTCTGGGCATGTGGCCATTTGTGCGGGTGGTGGGAGGGGTAGAGGTCAACCCAGCCCAATGCCCGACATGCGGTTGTGTTTTATAAATATCTATCAAAAGGAAGAATTAATATCAAGATCAATTTCACCAGGGAAGAATTGGGTCTTCTGCTTAAGTAGTCAGATTCAGAGAAGCTACAGTGTGAAGTAAAAAATGTCAACATCAAAGCTTTTGCACAGCCTTTAAGAGAAAAATGAGGTGGAGAAGAGTCATTTTTATTAACTCGTGACTGAATTTACAAATATAAATAGGCAGTTTATCTCCTTGTAGGGTGGCTGTGGTTTGTGTTTGCCCTTTTAGTGTGGCCAGGCTGAGGCACAAATCATGTCATCACAAGGAACAAGCTAAGAGAGTGGAATGAGAAGTTTTAAAAATTCCTGGAGCACATTACTGTCAGGCCAGGGTTTTAAAGCAGATGTCAATAAAATCTATAAAATATAAAAGTGTCACAATGACTAGTAAGATATGTCATATTGATCCTATCTTTACCCAAGATTGTCTTAGTTTCTTAGAGCTGCTGTAACAGAAATACCACAAGTGGGTGGCTTTGAAGAACAGAAATTTATTTTCTCACAGTTCAGGAGGCTAGAAGTCTGAATTCAGGGTGCTGGCTTTCTGTCTGCTATGGGGGAAAACCCTTTGTCTCAGCTTCTCTAACTCTTTGTTTCTGGGTTCCTTGAAGAGCTTCACAGTGGTGTCTATCTTTCCCCCATTTGTGCTTGCCTAATCTGTACTTTTTATATCTCAAAAGTGATTATGTTTAAGACACAGCATATACTGATATGGCCTCATTAACATAACCAAGGAAACACTATTTTCAAACAGGGTTACATCCACAGGTACAGGGGTTAGGATCTCAGTACATATTTGGGGAGGGGGGGAAGGGAGAAACAATTCAATCCATAACAAAAATCTTATAATTAATCACCTAATTTTTGGGTTCCTAATTTCCCATTCATGGGGGGCCTTGTTAACTCTTAATTTCTTATTTTTTAAAATTATATTGGGATAATTGTTGATTCCTATGTGGTTTTAAGAAAATAATACGGAGAGATTCTTTATACACTTGGCCCATTCTTTCTAGCAGTAACATTTTACATAATTATAGTGTAATATCACAACTGGGAGATTATTAACTGATACAATCCATTGACCTTAGTCAGACTTCCTTAGCTTTACTTGTCCTCGTTTGGGTAAGTATGTGTGTATGAAGTTCTATACATTTTTATCACCTGTGTAGCCTCATGTATCTACCACCACAGGCAAGATAGTGAACAATTCCAAAACCACAAAGGTCCCTCCTGTTGCCCTTTGACAACCACTCCCACCACCCTCCCTTTCCCGTCCCTAATTTTTGGCCATCGTCCTGCATTTGGAAACCTTGGTTGTGCAGTGGTTAAGTGCTATGGCTACTAACCAAGAGTTCGGCAGTTCAAATCCGCCAGGCGCTCCTTGGAAACTCTATCAGGCAGTTCTACTCTGTCCTGTAGGGGGTCGTTATGAGTCAGAATCAACTCCACGGCAGTGAGTTTTGGGTCCTCCGTTTTTAAAATTTGCCATTTTGAAAATATAGAAATAGGATTATATAGCTTGTAGCCTTTAGGATTTGATTTTTCACTCAGCATAGTTGCCCGGAGATTCATCTGGGCTGTTGTGTTGTGCATAAAAAAAAAAAAAAAAATTATTCCTTTTTATGACTGTGTACTATTCCATGGTATGAATGTACCACAGTTTGTTTAACCATTCACCTATTGAAGGGCATCTGGGCTGATTCCAGTTATTGACTATTACAAATAAAGCTGCAACAAACCTTCATGTACAAGTTTTTGTGTAAACATCACACTTCATTTCCCTGGAACAAATGCCCTGGAGTACAGACAGCTGTCTGTTCAGTTTTTTTAGAAACTGCAAAACTGTTTTCCAGAGCAGTTATACTGTTTGACAACCAGGGATGGATAAGTGATGCAGTTTCTATGCCCCCTTGCCAGCATTTGGTGTTGCTTTTATTATTCCTATAGCCATTTTAGTACGTGAGGAGCTCTGGTGGTGCAGTAGTTAAGAGCTCGGCTACTAACCGAAAGGTCAGGAGTTCGAATCCACCAGCCACTCCTTGGAAACCCTATGTGGCAGTTCTACCCTGGCCTATAGGGTCGCTCTGAGTCAGGCAAAGGTTTTTTTTTTTTTGTAGCGATATCTCCTTGTGGTTTTAATTTGCATTTCCCTAAAAGTTAATCATGTTGGACACCTTTTCATGTGCTTATTTGCCTTTGTGTATTCTCTTTGGTGAACTCTCTGTTCATATCTTTTGCCCATTTTCTAATTGCATTCTTTGTTTTTGTACTGTTGAGTTTTTTGTTGGCTTAAAAAAATTTTTTTTTAAATCTATTCTAGATACCAGTCCTTTGTTGATATGTGATTTGCAAATAATTCCTCCCATAGCGTCTCTTTTCATCTTTTCACCTGGGCTTTTATAGAGCAAATGCTTTTAATTTTGATGGGGCCTAATTTATTAATATTTCCTTCTATGAGTCATGCTTTTGGTATCAAGTCTAAGAACTCTTTGCTTAGTAATTAGAGCCAGATGATTGTGTCTCATGTGTTTTCCTAAAAACTTTATAGTTTTACATTTAAGTCTATGATCCCTTTTGAGTTAATTTCTGTATCAGGTGTAAGGTTTATGCTGAGGTTTGCTATTTTGCTTATGAATATCCAGTTTCTCTAGCACCATTTATTGCAGGGGTTATCTTCCCTTCCTCAGTTGGCTTTCCACATTTGTCAGAAATCAGTTGGGCCTATCTGTGTGGGTCTATTTCTGGGTTCTTTATTCTGTTCCACTGATCTGTGTATCCATTCCCCCACCAATACCACATTGTCTTGATTAATATAGCTGTATAGTAAACCTCGGAAACCCTGGTGGCATAGTGGTTAAGTGCTATGGCTGCTAACCAAGAGGTCAGCAGTTCGAATCTGCCAGGTGCTCCTTGAAAACTCTATGGTGCAGTTCTACTCTGTCTTATAGGGTTGCTATGAGTTGGAATCGGCTCAACAGCAGTGGTTTTGGCTTGGTTTTTTTGGTAAAGTAAACCTTAATATCAAGTGGAATAATTTTTTTCACTTCCTTCTTGTAAGGGACCTTGCCTTTCCATATAAATTTTAGGATAAGCTTGTTGGTACTTTTTTTTTTTTTTTAATAATTTTTCTTGTGCTTTAAGTGAAAAAAAAAATTTTTTTTAAGTGAAAGTTTACAAATCAAGTCAGTCTGTCACATATAAGCTTATATACACCTTACTACACACTCCCATTTACTCTCCCCCTAATAAATCAGCCCGCTCCCTTCTTCCAGTCTCTCCTTTCATAACCCTTTTGCCAGTTTCTAACCCTCTCTACCCTCCCATCTCCCCTCCAGACAGGAGATGCCAATACAGTCTCAAGTGTCCACATGATACAAGTAGCTCACTCTTCATCAGCATCTCTCTCCAGCCCATTGTCCAGTCTCTTCCATGTCTGATGAGTAGTCTTTGGGAATGGTTCCTGTCCTGGGCCAACAGAAGGTTTGGGGACCATGACTGCTGGGATTCTTCTAGTCTCAGTCAGACCATTAAGTCTGGTCTTTTTATGAGAATTTGGAGTTTGCAGTCCGCATCCCACTGTTCTCCTGCTCCCTCAGGAGTTCTCTGTTGTGTTCCCTGTTACGGCAGTCATCAGTTGTGGGCGGGCACCATCTAGTTCTTCTGGTCTCAGGATGATGTAAGTCTCTAGTTCATGTGGCCCTTTCTGTCTCAGGCTCATAGTTATCGTGTGACTTTGGTGTTCTTCATTCTCATTTGATCCAGATGGGTTGAGACCAATTGATGCATCTTAGATGGCCGCTCGTTAGCATTTAAGACCCCAGACGCCACACTTCTAAGTGGGATGAAGAATGTTATCATAATAGAGTTTATTATGCCAATTGACTTAGAAGTCCCCTTAAGCCATAGTCCCCAACCCCCCACCCTTGCTCCGCTGACCTTCGAAACATTCAGTTTGTCCTGGGAACTTCTTTGCTTTTGGTCCAGTCCAGTTGAGCTGACCTTCCCTGTATTGAGTATTGTCCTTCCCTTCACCTAAAGTAGTTCTTATCTACTAACTAATCAGTAAATAATCCTCTCCCATCCTCCCTCCCTCCCCCCCTCGTAACCACAAAAGAATGAGTTCTTCTCAGTTTATACTATTTCTCAAGAACTTATAATAGCAGTCTTATATAGTCTTATACAGCATAATGCCTTCCAGGTTCCTCCATGTTATGAAATGTTTCACAGATTTGTCACTGTTCTTTATCGATGCGTAGTATTCCATCGTGTGAAGGTACCATAATTTATTTACCCATTCATCCGTTGATGGACACCTTGGTTGCTTCCAGCTTTTTGCTATTGTGAACAGTGCTGCAGTAAACATGGATGTGCATATATCTGTTCGTGTAAAGGCTCTTATTTCTCTAGGGTATATTCCGAGGAGTGGGATTTCTGGGTTGTATGGTAGTTCTATTTCTAACTTTTTAAGAAAACGCCAGATAGATTTCCAAAATGGTTGTACCATTTTACATTCTAACCAGCAGTGTATAAGAGTTCCAATCTCTCCGCAGCCCCTCCAACATTTATTATTTTGTGTTTTTTGGATTAATGCCAGCCTTGTTGGAGTGAGATAGAATTTCATGGTAGTTTTAATTTGCATTTCTCTAATGGCTAATGATCGAGAGCGTTTTCTCATGTGTCTGTTAGCTGCCTGAATATCTTCTTTAGTGAAGTGTGTGTTCATATCCTTTGCCCACTTCTTGATTGGGTTGTTTGTCTTTTTGTGGTTGAGTTTTAACAGAATCATATAGATTTTAGAGATCAGGTGCTGGTCAGAGATGTCATAGCTGAAAATTTTTTCCCAATCTGTAGGTGGTCTTTTTACTCTTTTGGTGAAGTCTTTAGATGAGCATTGGTGTTTGATTTTTAGGAGCTCCCAGTTATCTGGTTTCTCTTTGTCATTTTTAGTAACGTTTTGTATTCTGTTTATGCCTTGTATTAGGGCTCCTAATGATGTCCCTATTTTTTCTTCCATGATCTTTATCATTTTAATCTTTATGTTTAGGTCTTTGATCCACTTGGAGTTAGTTTTTGTGCATGGTGTGAGGTATGGGTCCTGTTTCATTTTTTTGCGAATGGATATCCAGTTATGCCAGCACCATTTGTTAAAAAGGCTATCTTTTCCCCAATTAACTGACACTGGGCCTTTGTCAAATATCAGCTGCTCATATGTGGATGGATTTATATCTGGGTTCTCAATTCTGTTCCATTGGTCTATGTGCCTATTGTTGTACTAGTACCAGGCTGTTTTGACTACTGTGGCTGTATAATAGGTTCTAAAATCAGGTAGAGTGAGGCCTCCCACTTTCTTCTTCTTTTTCAGTAATGCATTACTTATCCGGGACTTCTTTCCCTTCCATATGAAGTTGGTGATTTGTTTCTCTATCCCCTTAAAATATGACATTGGAATTTGGATTGGAAGTGCGTTAAATGTATAGATGGCTTTTGGTAGAACAGACATTTTTACTACGTTAAGTCTTCCTATCCATGAGCGAGGTATGTTTTTCCACTTATGTAGGTCCGTTTTAGTTTCTTGCACTAGTACTTTGTAGTTTTCTTTGTATAGGTCTTTTACATCTTTGGTAAGATTTATTCCTAAGTATTTTATCTTCTTGGGGGCTACTGTGAATGGTATTGATTTGGTGATTTCCTCTTCAGTGTTCTTTTTGTTGATGTAGAGGAAGCCAACTGATTTTTGTATGTTTATCTTGTAACCTGAGACTCTGCCGAACTCTTCTATTAGTTTCAGTAGTTTTCTGGAGGATTCCTTAGGGTTTTCTGTGTATAAGATCATGTCATCTGCAAATAGAGATAATTTTAATTCTTCCTTGCCAATCCGGATGCCCTTTATTTCTTTGTCTAGTCTAATTGCTCTGGCTAGGACCTCCAGCACAATGTAGAATAAGAGCAGTGATAAAGGGCATTCTTGTCTGGTTCCCGTTCTCAAGGGAAATGCTTTCAGGCTCTCTCCATTTAGAATGATGTTGGCTGTTGGCTTTGTATTAAAAAAAAAAAAAAAATTGTATAGATGCCCTTTATTATGTTGAGGAATTTTCCTTCTATTCATATTTTGCTGAGAGTTTTTATCATGAATGGGTGTTGGACTTTGTCGAATGCCTTTTCTGCATCAATTGATAAGATCATGTGGTTTTTTCTTTTGTTTTATTTATATGGTGGATTACATTAATGGTTTTTCTAATATTAAACCAACCTTGCATACCTGGTATAAATCCCACTTGGTCGTGGTAGATTATTTTTTTGATATGTTGTTGAATTCTATTGGCTAGAATTTTGTTGAGGATTTTTGCATCTATGTTCATGAGGGATATAGGTCTGTAATTTTCTTTTTTGGTAATGTCTTTACCTGGTTTTGGTATCAGGGATATGGTAGCTTCATACAATGAGTTAAGTAGTATTCCATCATTTTCTATGCTTTGAAATACCTTTAGTAGTGGTGGTGTTAACTCTTCTCTGAGAGTTTGGTAGAACTCTGCAGTGAAGCCATCCGGGGCCAGGGCTTTTTTTTTTGTTGGGAGATTTTTGATTACCTTTTCAATCTCTTTTTTTGTTATGGGTCTATTTAGTTGTTCTACTTCTGGTTGTGTTAGTTTAGGTAGGTAGTGTTTTTCTAGGAATTCATCCATTTCTTCTAGGTTTGCAAATTTGTTAGAGTACAATTTTTCATCATAATCTGATATGATTCTTTTTATTTCATTTGGATTTGTTGTGATATGGCCCATCTCATCTCTTATTTGGGTTGTTTCCTTTCCTGTATTTCTTTAGTCAGTCTGGCCAATGGTTTATCAATTTTGTTAATTTTTTCAAAGAACCAGCTTTTGACTTTGTTAATTCTTTCAATTGTTTTTCTGTTCTCTATTTCATTTAGTTCAGCTCTAATTTTTATTATTTGTTTTCTTCTGGTGCCTGATGGAATTATTTGTTGCTCGCTTTCTATTTGTTCAAGTTGTAGGGACAGTTCTCTGATTTTGGCTCTTTCTTCTTTTTGTATGTGTGCATTTATCGATGTAAATTGGCCTCTGAGCACTGCTTTTGCTGTGTCCCAGAGGTTTTGATAGGAAGTGTTTTCATTCTCGTTGGATTCTATGAATTTCTTTATTCCCTCCTTAATGTCTTCTATTACCCAGTCTTTTTTGAGCAGGGTATTGTTCAGTTTCCAAGTATTTGATTTCTTTTCCCTGATTTTTCTGTTATTGATTTCCACCTTTATGGCCTTGTGGTCTGAGAAGATGCTTTGTAATATTTCGATGTTTTGGATTCTGCAAAGGTTTGTTTTATGACCTAATATGTGATCTAGTCTAGAGAATGTTCCATGTGCACTAGAAAAAAAAGTATATTTTGCAGCTGTTGGGTGGAGTGTTCTGTATAGGTCTATGAGGTCAAGTTGGTTGATTGTAGCAATTAGGTCTTCCGTGTCTCTATTGAGCTTCTTACTGGAAGTCCTGTCCTTCTCCAAAAGTGGTGTGTTGAAGTCTCCTACTATAATTGTGGAGGTGTCTATCTCACTTTTCAGTTCTGTTAAAGTTTGTTTTATGTACCTTGCAGCCCTGTCATTGGGTGCATAGATATTTAATATGGTTATATCTTCGTGGTCAATTGTCCCTTTAATCATTATGTAGTGTCCTTCTTTATCCTTTGTGGTGGATTTAACTTTCAAGGCTATTTTGTCAGAAATTAATATTGCTATTCCTGCTCTTTTTTGATTGTTGTTTGCTTGATATATTTTTTTCCATCCTTTGAGTTTTAGTTCGTTTGTGTCTCTAAGTCTAAGGTGTGTCTCTTGTAGGCAGCATATAGACGGATTGTGTTTCTTTATCCAGTCTGAGACTCTGTGTCTCTTTATTGGTGCATTTAGCCCATTTACATTCAGTGTAATTATAGATAAGAATGTGTTAAGTGCTGTCATTTTGATGCCTTTTTGTGTGTGTTGTTGACATTTTTCATTTTTCTACTTACTTTTTTGTGCTGAGTTGTGTTTTTCTTTGTAAATTGTGTGCTCCTCATTTTCATAGTAGTCGAATTTATGTTTGCTGAGTTGTTACATTTTTCTTGGTTTTTATTTTGAGTTATGGAATTGTTAGATCTCTTTGTGGTTACCTTAATATTTGCCCCTATTTTTCTAAGTAAAAACCTAACTTGTATCGTCCTATATCGCCTTGTTTTCCTCTCCATATGGCAGTTCTATGCCTCCTGTATTTAGTCCCTCTTTTTGATTATAGTGATCTTTCACATAATGACTTCAATGATTCCCTGTTTTAAGCATTTTTTTCTTTTTAAAATTAATCTTAATTTGTTTTTGTGATTTCCCTATTTGAGTTGATATCAGGATGTTCTGTTCTGTGACCTTGTATTCTGTTGTTATCTGATGTTATTGATTTTCTGACCAATTTCCTTTAGTATTTCTTGTAGCTTTGGTTTGGTTTTTGCAAATTCTCTAAGCTTGTGTTTATCTGTAAATGTTTTATTTTTGCCTTCATATTTGAGAGAGAGTTTTGCTGGATAAATGATCCTTGGCTGGCAGTTTTTCTCCTTCAATGCTCTATTTATGTCATCCCATTGCCTTATTGACTGCATGGTTTCTGCTGAGTAGTCTGAACGTATTCTTATTGATTCCCCTTTGTAGGAGACCTTTTTTTTAACCCTGGCTGCTTTTAAAATTTTCTTTTTATCTTTGGTTTTGGCAAGTTTGATGATAATATGTCTTGGTGATTTTCTTTTTGGATCAATCTTATATGGGATTCGATAAGCATCTTGGATAGCTATCCTTTTGTCTTTCATGATGTCAGGGAAGTTTTCTGCCAACAGATCTTCAACTATTCTCTCTGTATTTTCTGTTATCCCTCCTTGTTCTGGAACTCCAATCCCACGCAAGTTATTCTTCTTGATAGAGTCCCACATGATTCTTAGGGTTTCTTCATTTTTTTAATTCTTTTATCTGATTTTTCTTCAGCTATGTTGGTGTCAATTGCCTTATCCTCCATCTCCCCCACTCTGCATTCCAATTCCTCGATTCTGCTCCTCTGACTTCCTACTGAGGTGTCTAATTCTGTAATTTTACTGTTAATCTTTTGGATTTCTGAATGCTGTCTTTCTATGGATTCTTGTAGGTTATTAATTTTTCCACTATGTTCTTGAATAATCTTTTTGATTCCTTCAACTGCTTTATCAGTGTGTTCCTTGGCTTTTTCTGTAGATTGCCTTATTTCATTTCTGAGGTCATCCCTGATGTCTTGAAGCATTCTGTAAATTAGTTTTTTATGTTCTGCGTCTGGCAATTCCTGGATTGTATCTTCATTTGGGAAAGATTTTGATTCTTTAATTTGAGGAGTTGTAGAAGCAATCATGGTCTGCTTCTTTATGTGGTTTGATATCGACTGTTGTCTCTGAGCCATCTATAAGATATTGTAATGGTTTATTTTATATTTGCTCACTGAGACTTGTTTTGTTTTCTTTCAATGTACGTAGATGGGCTACTAGATTGCGCTGTCTTGATTGTTTTAGGCTTTGAATCACTTATGTCCTCCTACAAGCTGGTTTGGGCTGTTACCAGAAATATTAGCCTAAGAGTCCATTCACTATTCTTGAGTAGAATCTGATTTTGGGTCATCAAGTGTGTGGTGTAGACTGTCACCTATTCGCTTAGAGGAGTAGTGGTGATAGTTGTGTGCACCAGATTCTAGTAGCAGCAGGGGGTCACACTCCAGAGGGGGCAGGATGCTGACAGGCTTCCCCCAAGTGCCAGTGAGGTAGGTGTGTCTCTATTCCTAAAGCACTTTGGTGGGTGGGCTCTGCAGCTGTACCTTAGGCACCCAGTGTGTGTACCTCTACAGGTTGGTAGATGTCACTATCCTCAGACCCATATGGCAGGAGGTTAGGTGGTTTGGGTGGAGCTTCAGCCCTCAGTTCCCCGTTGTGGGTCAGTGAGGGCTCTGTTTAATAGGTAGAGATATCAGACCTGGGAAACTTATCTTTCTAGTAATCCACTAAAATAATTACAGTCAGATCCCTATCAGAATTGCCTTTGCATTATAATAGCCACCTTGTTCCCTGTAGGGATGAAAGCCCAAGACTGTGGATCTCAAATGCTTGGCTGGAGCTGGTTCTGTATTTTTAGTCCAATTTTGGGAAGTCAGGGAAGGATTCTTGGTCCCTGGGTTTTTTGTAGCTGCTTCTGTCAAGCCAGGAGAATGGATTAGGAAAAGACAAAACAAACAAAGAAAAAAAAACAAACTGCAGAGCACTTCACTCTCTGGCCCAGGAAATTCCAATGTTAATGAAGCCGCCTAGGAAGGGGAGGGGAGGGATCAGATAGATAGGAGAGAGTAGCACCCCGGAATATAGACAAAGTTACTTATCTTGCTTGGGATGACTGTTTTATCTGAGATTCCTGAGGGGCGCTTCGACTGTGTGCGCTGGCTGGGTAGAGATTGCCCCCGAGGGTCAGGCCCGCATCCCGTGCTTGCGCTGTCTCAGAAGCCGTGGTTAGTTCCTCTGCTCCCAGTCCAAAGCCCAGCGCCAAGGTTCCCTGGCTGGGGCGCTGCACCCCCGGCTCCAAAACCAGTCCCTGCCTCCCGGTGACTTCTCCTCCTGTCAGCTGCGTCGCTGCGCTGCCTGCGTGCACTGGCTGGGCTTCCCCTGGGGTCACTTCAGGGGGCCAGGGCTGCGCCCTGTGTTTGCGCTGTCTCAGGATGCCGTGCTCAGCTCCCCTGCGCCCAGTCCAAAGCCCGGCGCCAAGGTTTCCTGACTGGGATGCTGGCTCCAGGCTCCGAAAACAGTCGCTGCTTCCCCGTGGTTGTTCGTTCTCTCGTTAGCCCCTTCAGTGTCCAGCCTGCTTGCTCTGGCTGAGTCTCTACGGAGGTTACCCCAGGGGGCTAGGGGTTAGGGCTGTGTCCCGTGCCTGCCCCACCTCAGCAATCCACAATCAGCCCTGCCACTTGGCACCAGGGAACCGCCAGGCCTCAAGGCTGTGGGGTGGGTTGTGGGTTCCAGAAGCAGTCGCTGGTTCAGGATGCAGCTTTTCGCTCACCTGTCACTCAGGTCAACTCTTTAGATCTGTGTTTGATGGTCAGGGTTCATAGATTGTCATGTATGTGATCGATTCACTTGTTTTTCCGAGTCTTTGTTGCAAGAAGGATCCGAGGTAGTGTCTGCCTAGTCAGCCATCTTGGCCCCCTCTCCCTTGTTGGTACTTTTATAGAAATTGGATTAAACCTGTGGATCAACTTGGGGAGAAATCAACATCTTTGCAACTTTAAATCTTTCAATCCATCAACATAGTACATCTCTCAACCTATAAGTTAAGTTTCTCCTTGAGTTCTTTCATCAGCATTTTGCAATTTTAAGCATAAAAGTCCTGTAGATGCTTTGTTCAGTGTATACCTCAGTATTTAATTATGAATAGTATTGTTTCTAAGTGGCGCAAATGGTTAAACATTCAACTACTAACTGAAATGTTGGTGGTTTGAACCCATCCAGAGGTACCCAGAAGATACCTCTGGTGATCTGCTTCCAAAAGCCCACAGCCTTGAAAGCCCTATGGAGAAGTTCTACTCTGCACACAAGAGGTTGCATGAGTTGGAATCAATTCAGTAGCGACAACAATAACAATCTTTAATTTCAGTTTCTGCACGTTCACTGTTAATTTATAGAAATATGATTGATTTTTGTGTGTTGATCTTGTATCTACCACATTAACAAACTCATTTATTAAATGAGGTCTTTGTAGCTGAAATGTATAATCCCCATGCAGAAGTCCGAGGTCCTTGGAGTTGCTTCCCACTTTTGAAATGGGCCCAAAGCAATATAAGTAATAATTATTATTTTAGACCTTCACAAACCACTGGGATATACTGCCACAGAAAAGGTTCTTCATGCATACACATCATAACGTGATCTATTTTAACTAGCCTGTGACTTCCTTTAAGTACAGGCAGTCCCTGGGTTTTGAACATCCAACTTGTGGAGAGTGGGATGACTTGTACTTGCCCTTGAATGTTGTAAATTTGCTCTCAGTTTGAAACGATTGCACCAGCCCCTACTCAAAACAAATTCTTTATCAGAATCACCTTCACTTGCTGCAGCTTTTCAATCCCTGAAAGGCTTCAAGCTTCTTCTTGCACTAAAACAAAACAAAACCAATCCAAACCCATTGTCGTAGAGTCGATTCTGATGCATAGTAACCCTGTAGGACAGAGCAGAACTGCCTCATAGGGTTTCCAAGGAGCAGCTGGTGGATTCGAACTGCTGACCTTTTGGTTAGCAGCTGAGAAAGTAAGGCTAAATAATAAGAACCGTATGCACCTGTTACCAACTGACAATTCGACTTAAAGGGACAGGTAGGAACAGATCTCCTTCATAAACCGGGAATGCCTGTAACCTCCTATTCATGGAGATCAGATGGAGCTCAACAATGGAGAAATGATCCCAGGTCAGCATTTCCTAGGGAACCGAATTCTAATACCGGAATGAATTGTCAAGAAACCCTTGGTTCACTAGCCCATGGAAAATTAAGTGGTTTCAGGGATTGGAACCCAAATTTAAACTGGAAATGATCTGAGAAGTTATAGAATTCATAGAAGCCATCTTTTCAAGCAAATGTTTGGCCCAAATAGGGCTTTGCCAGCAATCAGCCTTAAAGAGTGCAGGGAGAGAGCTGACTCTGTGTGCCTTACTTTCATACGTTCTTTTGTTTGAAGAGTTTCCTTTAAGAAATTAAACAGTGCCAAATCCTCAGCTTCATTTTTTTTTTTTTTCCAGTTCCCTAATTTTGATTCAGAACCACATCTTTGTTTAAGGGTTTATGTAGATAAACCTCAATTTTGTCAATCTCAATTTCGTCTAAGAAGTAGGATCAACTTCTAATTTCCAGTGTTAAATTCTGTGCTCTGCTTTCTTCTGTAATAGTCTCAAGATGACTGCACCAGGTTATGTCCCACGCTGGGCCAGACATTCTCAGTAAACTCAGCAACTGTCTCTGCGTTTGCTCATTCGTCCTACGGACATGTTCTGAAAGAGTGTATACTCAGGAATCTCAGTGGCTTCATGTTATGGTTTCAAATGCTGGAGAGAACGGAGAGGACTCCCAGGCATGTTCATTGTCTGCATCCTTTCCTACCCAGTTATGGGAGGCATCTGGACTTCTCCTGGGACAGCCTGGGCTTCTCCGGTGAGCCTTTGACTGGAGGAAAATTAATACACATGGTTGAATTTCCATACCCATTTGAAGGAGATCTGAAGGCCTGCCAAGCAGCAAGATTTAATATTGTAGTGGTAGATGAAATTGGCACCTTTTGTCACTAAGGATTAATTAGAGGCTATGCTGTAGCCAGAGGGAAAAGCCCCTTCAGGGCAGGGAAAACAGGAAATGTAGAAGAGCAAAGCAGCCTGGGTAAGATAATAAAGAACCGTGAGGACTGAGGACAACTTGAATTGCACACGTTGCCTCCAAAAAAACAAAACGAACAACAACAACAAAAACTACTGCTGTGGAGTAGATTCCGTCCGACTCATAATGACCCTGTAGAACAGAGTAGGGCTGTCCAATAGTATTTCCAAGACTGTAATCTTTTCAAGAAGCAGGCTGCCTACATCTTTATGACACACAGCAGCCAGTGGGTTCGAACTGCCAACCTTTTGTTTAGCAGCCCAGTGCTTAATCACTACACAACCAGGGCTCCTTACATGTTGCCTGAAGGCACTCAAATCTGGAAACAATTGTAAAGTGTTGCATATGATGGAAAAATACACATGCCAACTGAATTTGCTTGCAAGGCTACTTGATTAAGATCTCTAGGTGGTGGTTGAAACTGTGTAGAGAAAAAAAAAAACACAAAACTTAAGATTTCATATATTGTTTATCTGCAGGTCTGCAAAGAAAACCAAATCTCAGACCAATGACCTAGCGACTAGTCACTAGTTAGGGACAAGAAAGATGGCTTAATGACTCTCCCTACCTCGTATGGTATTCAAGTTTCCAGCACCACGTTAGAAGCTGAATTCAAAGGATTGCCTCAATTCAAGCAGACATTTATTAAAATTACATCTCTGAGAAGCATATTTATGTGCGCTACAAACAAGAACACTTTATTAACCTTAAAAAATTTGAACTTTAAAAAATATGTAAAATGTTCAAGAACCGTAAACAGGAATTTTCATCTCTTTTTCCATATGGTTATGTAAGCACCTTAAATATCAACATAGATCACAGACAAACCCATTTACATTTATAAGAATTTTCTAAATAAGAAAAAATCAATTAAAAAATGTTTCAAAATTAAACATTATTTTTTGGCAGCTAAAATGACACTTGTTGTAATCAGAACGTCTGAGGGATAGTATGTGCTACACATAAGTAAAAGGGCCACACAGTTGAAGACCTTTTTTTTTTTTCCTTAAGAGGCAGTTTAAAATTGTTTATAGTTAATATTTTCAATGGACATTTTCCTAGCAGTCTCTCTGACTTTCTATATCTGAAAAAAAAAAATTTTTTTTTTTAGATATATGAAATTGGATTTTCTTGATGATATTCATAATTGATCAACATTTGCTTCAAAATGTTCTCTCTTGTTTCTCAATGACTGCATGTTTACGGTAATCTATGTACTAATTATATCTGCTTTAATACCTTCACCAATTCCATTATCGTTTATCACTTGGAATGGCCAAATAACCCAGGTTGTTAGAATTATTTGTTAAATAAGAGTCAGTAATTCTGGAACGAGAATTTAAGATATGAATAAGTTCAGAGGAAGGAGCTGTGACAGCTATTTTAGGTAATCAGAGCTCCTTTAGGTTTGTTTTATTCTCTTTGTGGTTTTTTTTGTTTTCCTTTTTGGTTAAGGATTATCTTGTAGATTTACAGAGACTGACTTTCTGAACAATTGCCTTTAAAAGGAAACAGAATTTTTATTTAAATTAAAACAACAATCATTTTTATACTACGATTGAATGAAATATCTACTTTTGTATTTAGCCTCAGGTGCATTTAAAAAACTTATTTAAATTTGGTAAAAAGTTTAATTTGGCTTTTTTTTCCAACCCAAACACAAATTTTAAGTGTTTACTTTGAATGAAAATATACTTAATATAACCCAGTGCCGTATACTTAATATAGACTTGAAAAAGACAGGTATATATACACATTACATACTTAATACGTACTACAGAATACATAATGTGTAACTGTGTAAAGTACAAACTTCCTCTTCTAGATGATTTTACAAATATGAAGGAGATAAATTCAAATTGATTTTTAAATGGCACCATCTTAAAAACAAAGATTTTCACATCCTACTTTGAAAAACTTGCAACCTTTCAAGTCAAAGAATGAAGTTCAACACCAGGAAGCTCTCTATCCTGGCCACTCTACCCTGAGTCTAATGAACATTCTAATTAGAACCACCGCTCATAGTTACTTTTATATTAATAGCATTATAAGGTAAATGTTCTTCTGTTTAGGTTTTATCTCTCTGCTATAAATTGCTTGGTACCTCATACCATGTCCCTGCTATCATCAATTACTGAAGGTGCTTCTTAGACAGAATTGGGTCCATGAGTAATTGTACAAGCACCTGGTAGATAGGAAATTTTTATCTTTCCTTGGATCCCTTAATACAGCAGTAAAAACACTGATATAGGACGTCTGTATCAATCAGGTGCTCCAGAGAAAAAGAACCAATAGGAGATTTTATTTATATGTGTGTATGTGTGTGGGTGTGCACACACGTGTGTGTGTTTAAGGAATTGGCACACAAAATTGTGGGGACTGGAAAAATCTGTAGGACAGGCAGGCAGGCTGGAAACTCAGGCAGGATACCTATGTTGCAGTCTTGATGCAGAATTCCTTCTCCAGAAAAGTTCATTTTGCTCTTAAGGCCTTCAAGTGAGTGGATGAGGCCCACCCACATTGCGGAGAATAGTTTTTTTAAATTAAAGTCAACTGGTTGTAAATGTTAACCACATCTACTAAATACCTTCACAGCCCCATCTAGACTCATGTTGGACTAAGGAACTGGACGCCACAGCCTAGCCAAGGCGACACATAACATTAACCATCACAGTACCAGTATCAGTTGCTGTTCAGTTGACTCTCACTCATGGTGGCCCCCGGTTTGTCAGGATAGAACTGTGCTCCATAGGATTTTCAATTGTTGATATTTTGGAAGTAGAACACCAGGCCTTTCTTGTGAGGCACCTCTGGGCAGACTCAAACCTCCAACCTTTCAGTTAGCGGCTGAACATGTTACTGTTTATACCATACAAGGGACTTCACTGCAACACCCCTTTAACTCATTCTGGGATTTTTGGAATGTCAGCCTAAAAAGCTATTACTCAGGTAAAGGCATTTCTAAGAGATGAGACTCTGGCTATTTTTAAAGCTTTTTTTTCTGATGTCTTACAAAGAACAAAGTGCATTTTTGTTTATTAACAGGAGGAACTTCTATCTCTGGTGCTACTTCAAATAGTCCAGTGAAAGCCACTGTCAAAATAGGCCAATGGAAGAGTTTACATTTCAGGGAACAGATTTCTCTTTACACGTGTTCAGTACCAACTGGCAACCTTGAAGAGAAAGAGGCTTTAAACTCAAATCCTGAGACCCACCCAGAAATCCAGCTTGATTCATTTTTACTCTTTATAGTGGTCTGATTTATGTCGGAAGATTTTTTTTTTTTTTTATGGAGATCAGGTTGCCTTTCTCAGAAGCCTTTTTAATTTGCACCATTATCTAGTGATAATGGTTTAATGGGCTCGCTTCTTCTGAAAAATACAAAAGTGTGCTTTGCCACAAAACACTCCTAAGACTTCATGGATTGAGGGGAAGGCTCTATTGGATGGTATTAATGGGATGGTAGCTGACAAAAATGTCAGAGATGTACGTTATTGCGCCAGTCCACTTGAAACCTTAGAATATGTTCCCCAAGTCACCCTATTAATGGAGATATATTATCTCTCTGAGAATTTCCTGTCAAACTCTGTTAAGTAAATAAAGGATAGGTGAAATATCAGAAACAGAGCTAACAAATGGAAGTAAAGTCTCCACTTGAAAGAAGAGAGCCAGCTGTTTACTGTGCTAATTCAAAACAAAATGAAAATGTATGTTTTTCATCTTTGCAGAATATAATTTTCAAACATAGTTGAAAATTGGCTTGAGAAAAGATTTTTTTTAAGGGATATAGAATGGTCTGGTTTTCATGTGACAAATGTGTAGGCTCTGACATAAGACAAATGTCTGGTTGGGCCTGCACAGTGCCTCCAAATTGAACTCAAACCATGAAGCATGTTTGAATCATTTAGCTGGGTTTGTGTGAATGTATCAACATCAGAAAAGACTAGAATTTTTTATAGTCTGGGACACATAATTGCCAGTACCACCAGACAGGACCCACGATGTTTGCTGTGGTTGAGCAAAGCCCCCAGTTCTTCTGGTTCTGGTGGCCCTGTGCAGATCTCAAAGAATCAGACATATAATTCATATTTCATCCTGTAGGCTGGTGGTTCTCAGCTGGGGGTGATTTCCCTCTTTCCTCTCAGGGGACATTTGGCAATGCCTGGAGACAATTTTGGTTGTCACGACTGGGGTGGGGGTGCTATTGGCATCTAGTGGGTAGAGGTCAGGGGTGTGTCTTAGTATTCTACAATGCACAGGACAGCTCCCCACAACAAAGAACCATTCTTTCCCAATGTCAGTTGGACTAGACTGTATGAAGAACAGGGCATCAGAATTGGAGGAAGACTCATTAACAACCTGTGATATGCAGATGACACAACTTTGCTTGCTGAAAGCGAAGAAGACTTGAAGCACCTACTGATGAAAATCAAAGACTACAGCCTTCAATATGGATTACACCTCAACACAAAGAAAACAAAAATCCTCACAACTGGTCCAATAAGCAATGTCATGATTAACAGAGAAAAGGTTGAAGTTGTCAAGGATTTCGTTTTACTTGGATCCATAATCAATGTCCATGAGAGCAATGGGCAGGAAATTAAATGATGTATTGCATTCAGTAAATCTGCTGCAAAGGACCTCTTTAAAGTGTTAAAAAGCAAAGATGTCATTATGAGGACTAAGGTGCACCTGACCATGGTATTTTCTATCACCTCATATGCATGCAAAAGCTGGAAGATGAATAAGGAGGACTGAATAAGAATTGACACTTTTGAATTGTGGTGGTGGTGAAGAATAGTGAATATACCGTGGACTGCCAAAAGAACGAAGGAATCTGTCTTGGAGGAAGTACAGCCAGAATGCTCCTTGAAAAAACAAGGATGGTGAGACTTCATCTCACATACTTTGGGCATATTATCAGGAGGAACCAGTCCTTGAAGAAGGACATCATGCTTGGTAAAGTAGAGGGTCAGCAAAGAAGAGGAAGACCTTCAACAAGATAAATTGACAGGGTAGCTGCAACAATGGGCTCAAGCATAACAATGACAGTAAGGATGGTGCAGGACCGGGCAGTGTTTCGTTCTGTTGTACATGGAGTCACTATGAAAAGGAACCGACGTGACAGCACCTAAGAACGACAATGTCGATAATGTCAATGTAGAGCAACTCATCTCTACAGCAGTGGTTTTAAGCTTGGATGTTTGTCAAAACTACCTGGAGAGCTGATAAAGAAGCCAGGCATGTTGAAGTATGAGAGGGCCTGGGCCTTGTTATTGTTGCCAAGTGCTGTGGATTGAATTGTACTCCCCTCCTCCAAAAAAAAAAAAAGTGAAAGTAATCCCACTTGGTAATAAGGTTTTCCTTGTTATGTTAATGAGGCCATATCAGTGTAGGTGTGTCTTTAAGCCTAATGACTTTTGAAATATAAAAAGATCAGAATTAGACAAGACAGAGAGAAGTGAGGACAAATTGGGGAAGATAGATGCCACATGAAGATCACCAAGGGACCCAAGTACAGAAACTGAAAGAGACAAAGATCTTTCCCTGTTGCTGACAGAGAAAGCCTTCCCCTGGGTCGATGCCCTGAATTTGGACTTCTTGCCTCCTAAACTGTGAGACTATAAATTCCTGTTCTTTAAAGCTACCCATTTGTGGTATTACCCACTAGGTAACTAAAACACCAAATTTCCAGGTGATTCCCACCAGAGTTTGAGAATCATCACTGTAGGCTATAGGTTTGGACATTGAACACAAACCTTTATTCAAAACCTTTTGGGGGAATATCATCTTTAATTGCTGTAGATCTCTTACCTAGGAGAGAAATGAATCCTATAATGTCATGATTTATTAATCTTTATTTCTCTAGACCAGTAGTTTCTCATCTATGGGTTGTGAAGGTACAACAAGGGCTGTGAGAACTCCTGTGTGCAAGCATTGCTCATCAAGCTGGAAAAATATTATCTTACACATATAAATATATGAATATTTTCCATTTTTTGCAGATGATCTGATTAATAATGTACACATTCATTTATAAGAATTACTCATCATGATTTTTAAAAATAGATGAACACTAACACATATGATGTGTGGGTTCATGAAATATTTTGATATTTATTTTGAAAGGGTTCCGGACTTTTCCAAAGTTTCTTTTTTATCAAAGGAGCAACCATGTCACTTTTTTTCTGACAGCCCATGTTTTTCTATATCTAGAACTTGGCTTAGGGCAGTGTTTCTCCCACTGTCATTTCTCAGACAAATCACTGGACATCTTGCTATACTGTAGATTCTGATTTGGCTTATCTGGGCTTGTGATTCCACATTTGTAACAGGCTCCAGGTGGTGAGGTCCTGGGTACCGCAAACGGTTTGCACTGGACCATTAACTGAAAGGTTGGTGGTTCAAACCCACCCAGTAGCACCACGGAAGAAAGGCCTGGCAGTTCCCACCAAGAAAATGCTATGGAGCAGTTCTACTCTGAAACACATAGGGTCACCATGAGTTAGAATTGACTTGACAGCAATGAGTTTGGCTTTTGGTTTTCCCCTGGTCCTCAGAGCACAGTCTGAGTTATGAGGACACAGACACGTCCATTTCTTGAAATTTATGCACTCTGCACACTGCATTTCTTAAAGTACTTATATTGTTGAAGCAACTCCATCTCGGTAAAACAGGGAAAGAGAAAAAAAAAAAAAATCCACTGAACAAAATGTCACGACTCATATTGAGCTTGAGTAAACCTTATAGGAAGCTCTTCTTTTACATGAACTGGTTGATTTTCCTAACTCTGGGTTACTAGGCAATAATAACAATGGAAGAAAATGCAGGTAGAACAAAATCCCGTAAATTAGATTTCAAGTATAGGTTGGCTGTATCCTAGTGATGCCTTGGATGGCCTTGACTATGAACTGCATTTTACCCCCAGTTAACCTTGCTATCCACTAGTTCTGATGGCACAGCCGTGGAGGAAAATCTATAACTTCATACTATGAAGGCAGAATCATGGCAGGGGGTGAGGTGGGCAGATGGGTCACCATACAGTTTTTCTATCAAATCTCCTGATAAATATTTCTAAATAGTCCTCATTAAGTGTAGCTTGTAAAAAAATATATAAATTTCAGTACACTAGCCATCGTGACATTACTTATTAGATTCAGGCTAATACATTTTAACAGATTTTTTAACAATCATGTTGATTTCTAGGACAATTAATTCGTTTAATTTTCTGTGGTAGAAATGGGATATCTGTGGAAGAAAACAGGCCATGTAATAGGTTTTCAATATGGGTTTGCAGATTTGTACCAAGTGAAATAGAACATTCTGGTCCAATTCCTCATGTTGCCTAGATGCTGGTACTAAAATCAGGTTAATAAAATGATTTAAAGCCTATAGTAATGCAGACAGTAGTGAACTAAAATACAGATGTTAAATGTGCAATGGCAGCTGTACTTGCAAAGGCTTAGTTTCGGGGTAGAAATTCTGTCTCACCTCCAGGGTGGAGACAGAGAGCAAGTCTACCTAATGGGGGCAACATCTGCTCCTCCAGCCAATTGATGTGATACAGGGACATGGACTTCTAGATTCCCCTCCTTCAAAGGTGGAAATCTGGATTTGTGTGTGAAGCCATCTGATTTATAAATGTAGAAAAATAAGTAAAAAAAAAAGAAGCCACTGCACAGAACAAACGAAATGAAACTAGAGGTTGGATTTGGCCTCCAGAGCACTGGTTTGCCATCTTTGGTCTACAGTAGTGGTTCTCAAAGTGTGGACCCCAGGAAAGCAGTAGCAGGCTGGTAAGTCTGTCTTTTTTGCGTGTGTGTGAGGTAGAATTTTGTTCTACATTTTTCTCCAGCTCTGTCTGAAACTCTCTATTGTGATCCCAGTCAGAGCAGTCAGTTGCGATAGCTGGGCACCATGTAGTTGTGTGGACTCAGTATGGTGGAGGCTGTGGTAGTTGCGGTCCATTAGTCCTTTGGACTAAACTTTCCCTTGTGTCTTTGATTTTCTTCATTCTTCCTTGTGGAAGCTCGAGTTTGACGAAAACTGGTCTAGAGCTTTTCTCGTGTGCCTAGTCAGTTCTTTCTGCCATGAACCTGAGCTTCTGCCTTAGTTTCCTATTTAGTGCTCTAATCCCATGTCTACCCAAGACTGGAACTTTGAGAAGCAGGCTTGTTGATTGGCTTTCTAGCTGTCACCATTTTAGGGCTGGGCCCAGTTTTCTGTTCCCCACTTTTATCTCCTAGTCACTGGCTTGAGGTCTACTTCAATCTACTTCCTATCTGCCTGAACCTCCAGTTTGGAAATCCTTCGATCCCTTTTCTTGAAATATCAGGTGGAACCATATGAAATAGCTATTTCTGTAGGTCAAAAATGGTTGACTGTCAGCTATTTCATCTGATGCAAGCTTTCCTTTTCCCTCCTGCTTTCTAGTCCTTGCCCCTGGGCTGGTGTGCCCCCTTACGCTTTCATTTCTTGAAAAACATAGAACATCTATTCATTCACTAATTTAGCACTTGAAACTTATTGATGTGCAAAATACTATGCTAAATGCCTAGGAATATACAATAAACAATACCTAATATTTAACTCTACCACCCGTCTATTAGTTTGTCCAACAAAAAAAAAAAGTTTTTTTTTTTTTTACTGTGGTGGCTTAACTGTTGCTATCATGCTGAAAGTTATGCCCCTGGTATTTCAAATACCAGCAGAGTCACTCATGGTAGACAGGTTTCAATGGAGAGTCCAGACAAGACAGACTAAGAAGAAATACCTGTTCTAGGGGAGTGCCTTTCCAGTCCTGCCCCTGGCTTCCCTCTGTAGTCAAAAATGCCCCATCTTTCCCCTGTCCATTATCATTCTGTTAGTTCAAGTCCAAGGTTTGTTTCATCTTCTTGTGCAGGAGGCCCTCCTATCACCATAGACCTCCCTCATTTCTCCTCTCATCAGTAGGATTAATAGCCTCCAGGACCCAATTTAGCACTTACCTGTTATGGATTTAATTATGTTCCCCCACCCACCTAAATATGTGTTGCAAATCCTGACCACTATACCTGTGGATGTAATCTAATTTGGGAATATGGTTTTTTTGTTATGCTTATGAGGCCATATCAATGTAGGGTATATCTTAAACCAATCACTTCTGAGATATAAAAAAGCAGATTTAGCACAGAAGCAAGCAAGCACAAGTGGAAGAAAGAAGGACGCCGTGAAGAGATCTCCAAGGAATGCTGAGAAGAACACTAGAGAAGATGAGACAAGAATTTTCTTCCAGTGTGGACTGAGACAGCTTTTCCCCAGAGTCAGTGCCTTGTATTCAGATTTCTAGCCTATAAATTGTGGGACTTGACAGTACACAACCACAAACTGTGAGAAAATAACTTTCTGTTCTTTAAAACCATCCACTTGTGATATTTCTGTTATAGCAGCACTAGGAAACTAAGATATCTGTACCTAGATGTCTATTGCCTACCAAGTTGAATGTACCCTCTTGGGAAGCAGTGCTCATTTCATATACTTCTGAGAAGGCCTTGCTCATAGTATATATTCAATAAGTATCAGAAAGATGTTTACCTGGTTTTTTTTTTGACTATGCAAAGACATTCAAGTGTGTGGATCACAACAAATTATGGATTACATTGTGAAGAATGGGAATTCCAGAACAATTAACTATGCTCATGCGGAACCTGTACATAGAACAAGAGGCAGCATTTGAACAGAGCAAGGGGATACTACACGGTTGAAAATCAGGAAAGGTCTGTGTCAAGTTATATCTTTTCACTGTATTTATTCAATACGTATGATGAGCAAATAATCTGAGAAGCTGGACAATATGAAGAAGAATGTGGCATTGCCATGTGTTTTAAGTTTTCAGTCAAGGCCTGGAAGACAAGTTCTTCGTATTAAAAAACAAAGTGCTGGGTTGTTCACAGAGAAATAAATTATAAATACGTTTTTATTTCATAGCATTGAGCATCCTATCAGGCATGATTGGATTGGAGAAAGACTCATTAACAACCTGTGATATGCAGATGACACAACTTTGCTTGGTGAAAGCGAAGGAGACTTGAAACACTTACTGATGAAGATCAAAGACTACAGCCTTCAGTATGGATTACACTTCAACATAAAGAAAACAAAAATCCTCACAACTGGACCAATAGGCAACATCATGATTAAAGGAGAAAATATTGAAGTTGTCAAGGATTTCATTTTACTTGGATTCATAATCAACATCCATGGAAGCAGCAGTCAAGAAATCAAATGACATATTGCATTGGGCAAATCTGCTGCAAAAGACTTTTTTAAAGTGTTAAAAAGCCAAGATGTCACTTTGAGGACTAAGTTGCGCCTGACGCAAGCCATGGTATTTTTAGCTGCCTCATATGTTTTTTTTTTTTTTCATATGCATGTGAAAGCTTAATAATGAATAAGACTGAAGGAGAATTGATAAATCTGAATTATGGTGTTGGTGAAGAATATTGAATATACCACGGACTGCCAGAAGGATGAACAAGTCTGTCTTGGAAGAAATACAACCTGAGTGCTCCTTGGAAGTGAGGACGGTGAGACTTTGTCTTACGTACTCTGGACATGTTATCAGGAAGGACCAGTCCCTGGAGAAGGACATCATTCTTGGTAAGGTAGAAGGTCATCAAAAAAGAGGAAGGCTCTTAATGAGATGAAATGACACAGTGACTACAACAATGGGCTTAAACACAGCAATGATTATGAGGATGGCACAGGACCAGGCAGTATTTCTGTTGTACATAGGGTCACTATGAGTCGGAATCCACTCGATGGCACCTAACAACAACAATCTCACTCATCATTGCCTGATAGGATGTTCAATGCTATGAAATAAAAACCTATTTATAATTTATTTCTCTGTGAATGACCCAGCACTTCGTTTTTTAGTACCAAGGGCTTGCCTTCCAGGCCTTGACTGAAAACTTAAAACACATGGCAATAAAGGCTAAAGAACCAACTTTCTCAAATCTAAGCAAACCTTAGTTGTAGCCTCTGTGAAGTACTATCAAAGAAACCATTTTAGCTCTGTTTCCATCTGAGACTTTTTCCATCTTTCAACTCACTTGCATGGTAAAATGTATTCAACAAGTATAGAACATGAGAAGCAGTAGAACTAAAGAATTCAGTCCGTGTGCTGGGTCCTTCCAGGAACATTAGACCCAATGGTTTGCTGTGGAATAGACAAACACACACCCATGCCTGCTTACTTGTAAAGATTCTAGTCTTTTTAAGATGTCTTGTCTGTAAGCTAAAAACCATCCTTCAGGGGAAAAAATCAAGAGACTGGAGGTGGGGCAGTACCTGAGGCATAGGGGAGCCAGCACAGTCTCATCTAAAACATCTGTACATATTTCTTTTGGGGCCCTTAATTGCATACGTGCACATGCACTTTCCCCTCTGTGCCTTCCAACTATGCTTTGATATGAAGACAGAGAAAATCTCTGGCATTTAGTGTGTGTCTCTCTCCATTTTTGTGGATGTACTTGCTGAACTCAATTTTGGAAATATGGCCTTCGGTGGCTCATTTTTGTATGATTGGTACATAATGATACTCATCAGTAGCTTATTGCTCTGTAATCAAAACTACTCAAGATTTCAATGCTGCACTAATATTAACTTCAACCATTTACTATTTTGATGAAGTGAGTGTTGATATAAACATTTGCATACTTATTCGTCAATACAAACAGATTTGATGTTGAGTAATAAGGTTATTAAAAGTAATCACATATTTACATTTTTTAATCCCCATTCCCCCCCACCCCTTGCTCCAATTCCTCTCCTCTGCACCACAGTACTAAATAAATAAACGAGGTAGCATTGAAACCACAGTACGGGACCACTACGGGTCTTTCCATTGCAAAGTCTGTCACGGTCTCTTGAGAATCTGCTGGCAATTGCCACCTCTGCAGAGGAAGGTCACTTTCTTCACTCGGATTCCTGAAAGATGCTCAGGAGCCGCTGAGCTGAGCTGTGGTTTGTTTTGTAAGAACTCCAGGGTTGTTAGTTTTGTGCCTTTGGTAAATCTCAGATGAGATCAAAACAAAAATGGAGCCAACAAATGCCCTTCCCTCAGGTTAAGGCTAAATCTGAAGCTACAAGGATGCACACTATCCCAGCTCCTGTGCAAGCCTGTTGTCCTTGCCCTTTGTAACAAGAAAGCCCATATCCAGGCAATGGAGACATGGCTTTGGATGATGAAATAAACTGGGCCATGTAGGCAGGAGGAAACTGGAGCTGCTTTCTGGAAGCCAAGATGCAGAGTGTTAGAGCCAGAAGAGATCTTTGAGATCCTTTGCCTAAAACCCTTATTTTATAGTTAAGTACCTAGAGGCCTAAAGAAGTGATGTGATTTGCCCAAGGTCACATAGCCATTTCGGATTCTTCCTCAAAAGTTCTTTTCAGAATGGTCTTCTGTCAAACTAATACAAGGGATTCAGTCACTAATCAGAAATAGGAGTTTTCCAAAATCTCACGTGTATTTTTTAAATCTATCATCCCCCCTCCCCCAATCATTTTGGGTAATTGTTACTGGGAACTGTTCCTTCTGCACTGATACAGTCTTGGTGGAACAGTCAATCAAGGTGCCCCACTTTTCCCTCAACAAAGAATGGACTTGTAACCCAAGGCCAATCACATTCTGTCTCCTTGGAATTTTTATTTTGAGCCATAAAGATGGAAAGTGGTTGGAGCTGATTCATCCCAACGTAAGTACCTGGAAAAGACTGTCTCTTAGCTCCTGCTCCCTAGAACCCAGGAACTGCTCTAGCTTTTTCTGAAACCTGGCTCTTTAGCTTTTCCTTTAATTCTGGGAGTAACCCTATAATCTGTGGCAGATGCGGTGGATGGGCTAACCCAGTGGTTCTCAAACTGGGGGCTATTTTGCCCTGTGGGGGACATTTGGCAATGTCTGGAGACATTTTTTGTTATTGCAGCTGAGGCAGGAGTGTTATTGGCATCTAATGAGTGAGGTTATGGATGTTAAAAATCCTACAATGCATGGAACATCCTTTCACAACAAAGAATAATCTGGTCCTGATCGTAAATAGTGTCGAGGTTGAAAAACGAATCCAACACTCATTTCCAATCCCTGTTCCCTGTCTGCTTCCCTAACAAGATAAAAAAAAATTTCACTTTTTCAGCTTCTGTTACAGTTAAGGGTTAGAGGTCCAGGTGATACAGTTCTGGCCAGTGAGACTTAAGCAGAAATCTGCTTTCCTGCTGAAAAGGACAGGAACAGCCCTTTCTTCCAGCCTTAGAGGTTGATAAGGAAAGAGCCAGGAAAGTCATGGGCACCTAATCTTTTTACTGTCCAGCTGTTGAATCAATCTTAATGGCTATCTCCTTTCAGAGTTCTCACAGTTGAAGAAAATTAATCCTTCATTTGTTTAAGCCACTCAGCGTCAAGTGCTTCTTTACTTGCAGCTGAGAGCATTCCATTCCTCCCAATATATTGTTGTTCTCTGGTTGTTAGCTACAGTCTGTCTCCATGCTTTTGCAAGAAAAGAACTCTACTTGAGACAGCACACAGAATCTCAACATTGGTGGCCTAGGTATTGCAGCCAGGGTTGAGGCTTTCTTTCTCTGATTATCTTAATGCTGACTGAATTTTGGCTATCCACAGGGAGCCAATATAGCCAGCTCTTTGCTACTGCTCAGCAAAATTCTTGGATCTGTGCTTTGTGATAAGGTTTGTGATAAACATTACTTTCCCCTTGGTCCTTGCCTTTTAACTACAGGTCAGGGAAATCCTTCAACCTAAAGTTAACTAGACACATGTTCAGGGAAGGACTTTTTCAGTTAGGTCTAGAAATAGAGCTAAGAAAAATGCATTTTTTTATGTTCCCCTATAAAGTGACCAAAAAGTGACAACAGGCATTTCAGTTGGAGAGAGGCCTGTGTATTTAAGTGGAGTAGAGAAAGTAGAGAAACAGAGATCCTTCTCCAGCTACCCATCCCTTCTTCTCCCAACACTGCCCAGAGTGTTCTTCCTTGGGCTGAGGGTAAAGGCAATGCCAGCGATCATCCCTAGATCATGGCTTAATTGCTGCTGGACCAGAATTTTTACTGCTGTTTTGAGTGTAGAAGTCAGAGAAGTGGAGGCAGCCCTCAAGGTATGCTATGATTAAGACATGAATTGCAGCTGTCTCTGTTTCTCTGTCCCCATGGAGATTCAGCTCTCCCATAGTGCAATGATAATGTTAATAACAACAACAGTAATAGCAAGTAATATTAATGAGGTAGACCATATGCAATACTGTTCTAAGTGCTTTACATATATTATCACACTTAGCTATTTGATTTTAATCAAGTTTCTTAACATCTCTGAGCTTCAGGTTACTCAGATGTAAAATGTGGATAGTAAGAGGACCCAATTTATTTGACAATTGTGAGGGTGCTTTTAGAGTGCCTGGCATCTAGTGAGGTGTCATTAAATGTTAGCTTCTTACATTCTAGGTCTTGACCAACTGAGCCCAAAACCCAGTGCTGTGAAGTCGATTCCAACTCATAGCAACCCCATAGGATTTCCAAGGCTGTAAGTCACTATGGAAGCAGACTGCCACATCTTTCTCCCATGGAGCTACTGGTGGTTTTGAACCACCGGCCTTTCAGTTGGCAGTCAATTGCTTTAACCACTGCGCCACCAGGGCTCCTTCAACCAATTGAAAGCTACCAGAAATTCATATGAAAAACCACATTTTGCAGCAAACTATTCGGTTTGACCTATTCTGACTTTTCAAGAAGAGATAATCAGAAACAGGTCTGGAACCTCTCTTTAGCACATTAACCACCAACTAGCATTGCATGCATACAAAACCGAGATGCAAATACTGGAATCCAGTGGAGGGTTCTAGCTTCCTTCAGATACCTACCGTAAAGCCTGTCTTTGAGGCTGGATGGCTGAGTTTCTATAGGATTGATCTGAGGATTGGAAGGTTTATGATTGAATATTTTCTTCCTTTGCTTGGTAGAGTAAGCTTATAATTAATAATTTAAACACTATTTGGCAGAAGAACTTATTTCAAATGATTTTCTATAGTCAACGTGGGAGGGAAAATGGGCCGTTGAGCTTAAATGAGGTGCCATCAGTGACGAAGATGATGATAGTAAATTAGAAGATACAGACACTGGGTTATGACTGTGGGACAAGGGCCACACATTTCATCAAATCACGTAGCCCTGCAAGAAAGACGTAATTCCTATTTTACTCAGGAAAAGTAAATGAGTAACCAAGGACCCAACTAGGAATTGGCAGAGCTGGGATTTGAACCTAAGACATCTCCAAGTCTAGTTTTCGTAACCATCTTGCTATTAGGAATTCCATAAAGCAAGCAGAGTGTCTGTGGCTACTCTCTGCAACCCCACAACAAAGGGTCTAGAGACGGGCCCACTGGTCAAAAATGGATAAGGCTTTGTGGCCTTTGGGAATGTTAGCTCTGGCTGGGGTGAGATGGGAAGCCCCATGTCTGTCTTCTTTTGGGCAGGTGTTGAGCTCCAAGAAGCCCTAACCAACGATTCCCTATGACAGTAGAAAGGAACATGTACCTAGGAAATTCAGGACAATTCTCATATAACATCGGTATAAAATCTGGTCCTATTTTCCAACAACTTTGTCTGATATAATGTATAGGAAGCCTCCAGGGCCCTCTCTGTACTGGTGATGTCCAAGCATCTCCCCACAAGATACTTGGGATAAATGCATCCAATAACATCATTCAGTATAGTGGTATTTACCTGAATTCAGAAAAACCATGGTCTAATTACAGCTGTTTGGCCTCTTCAGCACCAGCTTTCCTGAATCTGTGCTTTTATAAACAACACGTCCCTGAGGTTCCGGCTAACCTTAGCAGATGTGCACAGACTCAGAGCTGAACCTGTAAACCTTTCACTTCATTTGCCATACCTATCTTGCTGCTGTTTATTATTCCTTGAGAAAAATGAAAGCCTTCTATTTCTTGCCAAATCTCCTACAGAGAAACCTGGCCTCTTTGAATTGTCCTTCCTCAGCCTCAAGTATAAAATTAGTTGGAACTCTCATAAAGAAATTTAAAATCAAGTCCAATTTACTAAATGTGCGTTAGACTATTAATTAAGTGAATAATTCTTTGTGAAGGGCTTACTAACAGAGATTCAAATAGGAAAGGCCCACTTTTAGTCAGCAGTGATAATAGAATCTCTAGGAAGGGCCTGCTGGCCATCAGCCAAGACAGTAGAGACCTGGAGAATCTTAGAGAGTTCAGCAAAATCTAAGGGATAACCCACAGATCTTGCTCTCATGCATGTTTATCATGTAGAGCACAGGTTATGCATTGCGCGATCTCCCCACGTTAACTAGACTGACGAATAAAGCCAGAGAACCAAATGCTTAGTTTACTATGAGATGCAATTCACATGGGGCCCACATTGTAAGTGGACCAGTGGGTTCTTAAGTTTTGGGGGGTCGTGGAAACTTTCCAGTCCATGATGATGTTTATGGATCCTCTCTCCAGAAAAACACACAAGCTTACAATAGTTTGAAGACAATTCAAGTCGAATACAGTTTAAAGGAGTCCCCAAAGCCTATTCTGGAACTCCAGTACTTGGCAGTCAATTTTTGATCGAACCACCTGGGAAGCCAAATCATAATTAGAAACTTGCTGGGAAAGCAAATATTCAAATAGTTAATGGTGTCAGACTAAGATAACATGACGCATCTTCCTCCACGCGCAGAGTAACTTTACTTTCGTATAGGAAGAGTCTCAAGAATCTCTTCTTGGCAATGCTATGGTGGGCAATGTCAACCTTGAACACCAAAATGCTCGTTTTTCTTTTTTAAACCTTGATTTCAGATCAAGACCCACCCAAACGCTCCTTTTTTCTGATTTTGAATCTTTAAGAGACCTACTACCTCTGCTCTGATCTGTATTGATCTTGCCTTTTAGCCTCTCAGAGGGCCATCTTATTTTTATTTCCAAATTTTCCAAAGGAATTTTATAGGCACTATACCAGATCCTGGAGCCCTGGAGGCACAGTGATTGAGAGCTCGGCTGCTAACCAAGAGGCTGGCAGTTTGAATCTATCAGCTGCTTCTTGAAAACCCTATGGGGCAGTTCTACTCTGTCCTATAGGGTCGCTATGAATCCGAATTGACTCAACCACAATGGGTTTGTTTTTTGTTTTTAATACCATATCCTAGACATAAAAACAACAAAAATAGTAGCAAACTCACATTTCTTTTGTTCATTCTAAGTATTAGGTCCTCTGGCTAGGATTTGACAAGCATCAACTGGTTTTACCCTCATAACCATACTTTGTGTAAGTACCAACTACTGTCATTGGCCCCATCTCGTAGTTGAGGAAATATGCTTAGAGCTGTTAAGTTACTTATACAAAGTCACAAAGCGAATGGCACCACTGGAAGTTAATCAGATAGCCTGCACCCAACCTCTATACCAGGGCTCTGTAAAGGGCCATTTAGCAAATAATTTAGGGTTTGCTGGCCATACAGTCTCTGTTGCCACAGGTAGGCCTCGATTTTCAAAGTATTCAAGTTACAGTGAACCTGCGCTTACGACCATCCTTCTTTTTTTTTGGTACATCTTATCATTAGTAATATGTACTACAAACAGTATTGCAGCGAGTTATTTGCTGATGTTACCATTCTCAGATGTTCACTCGCAGATGTTCAAAGGTAGGATTTATAAAGATACTGATGATAAAAGGCAATAATAATGAGAACTAAAAAAAGAAGTATTCGACTTACGTCAGAACCAATTAATGAAGTAAGAGAAGCCCGTCTTAAGTCGGATACTACTGTACACAACTCTACCAATGTAGTGGGAAAGCACCTATAGATAATACCAAACATGGGCATAGCTGTGGCTTGCAGGCCTTAGTTTGCTGATTCTTGGCAACAACCACCCAAGTTCTATAATATAGTTCTAGCTCAGCGCCTCAGGACACAGTCATCTCAGAGCACAAAATAGCCACACCTTGTACATATACAGCATGGTGACATTTTTAAGCAAATTTGAGTCTTGTATTTAAGAAACTGTATTATAGCTGTTATAGCAAAATAGCAACAAAGTCATATATGAAAAATAATTTCAATCTCCCTTATTGCTCTGGGAGATTTTGCCTTAAATTATGTGAGTTTTGAGTTCTGCAAAGTTTCAGGAACTCTCCTTGTCTTTACTTTCTGGAGATGCTGGTTTTATCTGATATAGAACAAAGAGCTCAAATAAAAAGTTAGGAGCACCAAGAATTCTCCAGCTTCCTGGCATGTCCTAGGCAAGAAAGGGAAGAAACCTCCTTATTAAATATTCTGATAGCAATGCTAGGTCCCGGGCACAATTGTTTACACAGTCACTGATACTAGACACCAAGGAGCTGGCAAGAAAAGTTAATGCTGGACTTAGGGTTTCTGGCCCCGCATGTAAGGAGCTTAGAAGTTTTCCCTCCTGTCCTGACAAGAAAGAAGCTGAAAATCAACCACTCTTCTTAGAGCCATCAGAGAATTGAGGTCATAGAGCAGACTGCTGGCACGAAAGTTGGAGAGACAGACAGACAAATACAGAGAGTCACACAAGGGGTCATCGTGAGTCGGAATCTACTCGATAGCAACAACACCACCACCACTTACTGGAAGGGGAGACTGACACCGTTCTTGCCCTATTGCTTCTGCCATAGCCAGGTCCCAGTACCAGGTAGGAATACTTAGAGGGAGATTGGCTAATTGTTGGAGGCTGAATGCGGACTAGCTTGAGGGAGAACTCTTGTAGGCCTACCCTGGCGGCCCCAAATGTTCATGAGTTTCAAGGAGCACCACCAGGTTTTCACTGAAGCTAGAAAAAACCCAAGTCTTGCATCTGGCAGGGGGAAGGGAAAAGTAGCAATTTTACTGTAGTGCTCTTCTCTCCATGGCCTGCCCTTAAGGGAAACCGCTTGACCAGAGCCTAGCCCACGTGGGTTTTATTAGAGCCTAACTGACTTCTTGTTAGTTACCATCAAGTCCTCGAGACTTGGAGGAGGGGAAATACCCAGCTCCAGCCTATCCAGCCTCCTGCATTGGGGAGGAGGCTTGCCAAACTCTAGCCCCCTTCTAGCTTTTAACATAAAACCAAAAAAAAAAAAAAAAAAAAGCCTTTGCTGTTAAGTCGATTCCAACTCATAGCAACCCTATACGACAGAGTAGAACTGCCCCATAGGGTTTCCAAGAAGTGGCTGGTGAATTTGAACTGCCAACCTTTTGGTTCGCAGCCTGAGCTATTTTAACCACTGCACCTCCAAGTCTCCACCTTTGACACAAAAAAACCAAAAACCCATTGCCATCGAGTCAATACCAACTCATAGCGACCCTATAGGACAGGGTAGAACTGTCCTATGGAGTTTCCAAGGAGCACCTGGTAGATTCGAACTGCCAACCTTTTGGTTAGCAGCCATAGCACTTAACCACTATGCCACCTTTAGGGAAATACCTAACTGCAGCCCCTTCTGGCCTTCCTGTTTCACCTAAAGAGTGTCTGAACAAGTATTTCTCCTTCACTTTGGAAGGATAATTTTTCTGGGTACAGAATTTTAGGTTGGTGGTTCTTTCAACACTAAATATCTCATTCCCTTCTCTTCTTGCTTGCATGGTTTCTGAAGAGAAGTCTGATGTAATTCTTATCTTTGTTCCTCTATAGGTAAGGTGTTTTTCTCCCTCTGGCTTCCTTTCAAGATTTTCTCTTCTATCAGGGTGGATTAAAAAAACAAGACCCAACTCTATGTTGTCTACAAGAAACTCATTTTACTATAAAGAAACAGATAAAAGTGAAGGGATGGACAAATGTATACCATGCTAACACTAATCGAAAGAAGGCTGGGGTTGTTGTATTAATGTCACACAAAGCAGATTTCAGAGCAAAGAAAATTATTAAGGATAAAGAGGGGGCATTACACAGATAAAGGGGTCAATTCTCCAACAATACACAACAGTCCTTAAAGTGTATGCACCTAACAAGGAAGTGCCAAAATACGTGAGGCAAAAACAGATAGAACTGCAAGGAGTAATAGATGATTCCACCATTACAGTTAAAGACTTCAGCACCCCTCTCTCGGTAATTGATAGATCCAGAAAGCAGAAAATCAGTAAGGATATAGTTAAACTGAACAACACCATCAATCAAGTAGATCTAATTGACATTTATAGAATACTTCATCCAGCAACAGCAGAATACACAATCATCTCAAGTTCACATTCACCAACATAGTCCATATCAGGCTATAAAACATACCTTATCAAATTAAAAAAAATTGAAATCACACAAAGTATGCCCTTAGACCACAATGGAATTAAACCAGAAATCAATAACAGAAATAGAGCTGGAAAATCCCAATATTTTTGGAGATTAAACTACACTCAAAATGAACCACACCCATTGCCATCAGGTTGATTCTGATTCATAGACACCCTATAGGACAGAGTAGAACAGCCACGTAGAGTTTCAAAGGAGCAGCTGGTGGATTTGAACTGCCGACATTTTGGTTAGCAGCTGGCATTTTGGTTAGCACTGTGCCACCAGGGCTCTTAAACTACACACTTCTATATAATACAGGGCCAAAGGAGAAGTCTCAAGAGAAGTTAAAAAATGAAAATACAATTTCAAAATTTGTGGGATTCAGCAAAAGCAGTGCTTACAGGGAAATGTATAGCATTGAATAAATACATTAGAAAACAGATCTAAAAACCAATAATCTAAGCTTCTTCTTTAGGATAGTTGAAAAAGAACTAATTAAATCCAAAGTAAGCAGAAGAAAAGAAATAATAATTAGACCAGAAATCAATTAAACTTAAAATAGGAAATTAGTAGAGAAAACTAAGGAAACCAAAAGCCGATTTTTAAAAAAAATGAATTCATAAATCTCTAGCCAGGCTAACTGAGAGAAAAAAGAGAAAAGATACAAATGCCTCATTTTAGAAATAAAACAGTGGCCATTATAACTCATCCCATAGACACTAAAAGGATAATTAAGGAATACTGTGAACAACTTTGGGCCCATAAATTTGATAACATAGATGCAGTGAACCAATTCCTTGAAAGACACAGCCTACCAAAATTCACATAAGGAGAAATAGGTAATCTGGATAGGCCTATATCTATTAGAGAAACTGAATCAACCATTCATAAGCTTGCAAAACAGAAAGTTCCAGGCACAGATGGTTTCACTGGTGAATTCTACCAAGCATGTAAAGAAGAATTAATACTAACTTGTCCAAAAAATAGAAGAGGAAGGAACATTTCCCAACTCACTCTATAAAGCTGGCACCAACCTAACACTAAAACCAAAGACATTACTAGAAACTTACAGACCAATATCTCTCATGAACACAGATGCAAAAATCCTCAGCAAAATATTTGCAAATCAAATGCAACAGTATATAAGATTATACATCACAACCAAGAAGGATTTATTCCAAGTATGCAAGATTGGCTCAACATTTGCAAATCAATTAATGTTATTCATCGTATCAGTAGGCTAAGGAAGAAAAGCCACAGAATCATATCAACAGATACAGAAAAAGCATTTGACAAAATCCAACACCCATTCATGATAAAAACTCTCACCAGACTAGGAATAGAGGGAAGCTTCCTCAACTTGATAAAGAACATCAACAAAAAAACCTACGGCTAACATCAAACTTAATGGTGAGAAACTAGACGCTTTCCCAAGACTGGGAACAAGGCAAGGATGTTCCCTCTCACCACTCCTACTCAGCATTGTACTAGAAGTCCTAGCTAATGCAATTAGACAAGAAAAGGAAGTAAAAGCTATACGGATTAGGGAGGAAGAAATAAAACTGTCTTTGCTTGCAGATAACATGATTGTCTATGTAGAAAATCCCAAAAAATCAACTAAAAAATCTTTCTGGAGCTAATAAATGATTATAGCCAGGTAGCAGGATGCAAAGTTAATATACAGCAGTCAATTGTTTCCCTTTATACCAGCAATGAACAATCAGAATTTGCAATGAAAAACAGACCACTATTTACATTAACACCAAAATAAATAAATAAATAAATAAATAAATACTTAGGTACAAATCTAACAAATATATATACAACATCTATACGAGGAAAACTACAAAACTCTGATGAAAGAAATCAAAGAAGATCTACATAAATGGAAAGATGGAGAAATACCCCGTGTTCATCAATTGGAAGACTTAATTTTATTACCATGTCAATTCTTCACAATTTGATCTATAGATTCAAAATCCCAGAACGTTGTTTTGTGGATATCGACAAACTGATTCTAAAGTTCTGTATGGAAAGGCAAAGGACCCAAAATAGCCACGACAACACAGAAGACAAAAACAGTTGAAGGACCAATACTACCTGATCAAGATTTGCTGTCTAGCTACAGTGATCAAGACAGCCTGGTATTTGTGAAGGAACAGATAGAATACAGAGCCCAGAGATAAAGCCACCCAAATATAGTCAACTGATCTTTGACAAAGGAGCAAAGGCAATTCGGTAAAGAAAGGATGATTTTTTTCAATAAATGATGCTGGAACAACTGGACACACATACACACACACAAAATGAATCTAGACACAGAGCTTCTTTCACAAAAACTAACTCGAAATGGATCATAGGCATAAATATAATACGTAAAACTATACAACTTCTAGATGATAACATAGGAGAAAATCTAGGTGACCGTGGGTTTTGATAATGACTTTTTAGATACAACACCAAAAGCATGTTTCATGAAAGAAAAAATTGATAAATTGGACTTCATTAAAATTAAAACCTTTTGCTCTGGAAAACACACTTTTAAGAAAATGAAAAAATAAGCCACAGACTTGGAGAAAATATTTGCAAACACATATCTGACAAAGCACTTGTATCCAAGATATACAAGAACTTTCAAACCCAGTAACAACAGAAAAAACAACCCAATTACAAAATGGGGAAAAGGTTTGAACATAAACCTCTAAAGAAGATATACAGATGGCAAATAAACATTTGAAGAAATGCTCAACATCATATCTTCTTAGGGATTTGCAAATCAAAACAACAATAAGATAGCATCACACATCTATTAAAAAAAAAAAGATGAATGACTAAAATAAAAAACACGGACAACTCTAAATGCTGGTGAAGATGTGGGGCAACAAGTACCCTCATTCATTGCTGGTGGGAATGCAAAGTGACATAGCCATTTTGGAAGACAGTCTGGCAGATTCTTACAAAGCTAAACATAGGCTTACCATATAATCCAGCAAGGAGCTCCTAGGTATTTACCCAAAAGAAGTGAAAATGGATGTCTACATAAAAACCTGTACACAAATGTTTATAGCGGCTTTATTCACAATTGCCCCAAACTGGAAGCAACCAGGGTGTCCTTCAATAGATGAATGGACAAACTGTGGTACATCCACACAATGGAGTATCATTTAGTCATAGAAAGAAATGAGCTATCGAGCCACAAAAAGACATGGAGGAACCTCAAATGCATACAGCTAAGTGAAAGAAGTCAGTCTGAAAAAAGCTACATACTGTATGAGTCCAACTATACGACATTCTGGAAAAAGCAAAACAATACAGATATTCAGAAGATCAGTGGTTGCCAGGGAGCCAGAGAGAGATGAGAGTGATGAATAGGGGAGCATAGGACATTTTCAGGGCACTGAAACTATTCTATGTGATATTATAATGATGCACACATGCCATTAGGCATTTATCAAAACCCATAGAACTGTACAACACAAAGAGTGAACCTCAATGTAAGCTGTGGACTTTAGTTAATAGTAATACATGAATACTGGCTTGTAAATGTGACAAGTGTACCACAGGTTAAGAGGAGAAACGAGGTGCAAGGGGGAGAGTGTATTGGAACTCTCTGTACTTTCTGCACAATTTTTTGTAAACCGAAACGGCTCTTAAAAAAAAAAAAAAAAGGGAATGCTAATGTGTGTTCCAAATAACATTTTCTATGGTTCTAAGTGTTTGCCTTTTCACTATTTGGAAGCCTTCTATTATCCTATGTTTGCCTGGAGAAGCTCGTCTCTCAAGACCTTACTGCCTACGGTAGCCGACAGTAGAGTAGGCAGAAGAAGGGCAAAACAGAGAAGATGAAGGCTGAAATACTTGGAGCTGGGCTTGGAGACATGTGGGCTATCCTTGCCTCTCCTCAAAGGAAGGCCAGCAGTGGATGGGGTAGTCTTTGAACTACCAAAATAACAGACGTCCTTCTGCAGATTTTTAAGCACCTAGTTGGGTCGGTAAAGGAATATTAGTACAAAAGCTAGAGGAATTAACTACAGCAAACTTTTACCCAGTATTTGGGCTATATTTATCCTAAGCTTTGATATACTTCAGTCAGGATAAATTATATTCATTCAATCCTTTCTTTTTCCAGTGTTTAAAAATGGCTCCACTTTATAGAGTGGTTAACTTCTCCCCATTGCTGCAACTGTCTCAGCAATCAGCTACCACTACCACCATCACCACCACCACCAGCCAACCATGACGAAACATTTCCTATGAACCAAGCTCCATCCTTAAAATCACCCCCAGGTACTACTGTTGTCCTCATTTTGTAGACAATGGGATAGAGCTTCGAGAGTTTATATTTTCTAAATTTTCACAGATAGTAAACCCATATAGAATTGGATTGTATAGAGTTAGATACTTACCAGTTTCTCACACTATTTTCACCATGGTACCCGTAACTGTGGGGGAGGCGTTGGAGATTTTTGAGGTAAAGCTCAAAATAAGCAGCCACAAGCATAGCATGTATTTGCAGCCTATTTTTACTTCTTTTGTTTATTTGTTTTTGTATTTCACATTCTATTTAGTATTGTAGCTGTGTTTATTTTAATATAAGAACAAGGTTTGAATTGAGAGTAACTGCAGCATGTGCCATGTTTCTATCATGGCTTTAAGTATTCCCAGAGATACATCTTCATGTGATTGAGAAACACAGGCCAAGGCATCACTTCTCAGAAAAGGAATAGTCAAACTCAAAGGCCAAGGGGATTCCAGGCAATATTCAGATTGTCCAGCCATATAAACTCAAGTGCTTCAATTACCTATTCATCAGTGATTTCACAACTGAAGGAAAAAAACATTTTTTTGTAGGGGAAGAACATTTTTCAATCCAGCTCCGTTAGAAAGATCATATCTGAATTCCCAGGTGACACATACCCACTCATTTATTCATCCAATAAACATTTCTTCAACTCCAACACTGTGGTGGTAGGCCCTATGGCTGTACTGATGAAAAAGTCAGTTTGATCTTCAAGGAGCCTAAGGTCTAATAGGTGTTTGGATCAACAAAAGATATCGGGATATAATGGAGTAAAGTCAGATAGTTCTGGAAATGTAATCTAGTCTTGACTTTTTTTTTATTGTGATAAATAGATATGAAACAAATCATTTGCCATTTCAACAATCTTCACACGTATAGTTCAGCGACATTTTGTTCATCACGTTGTTCAACCATCTTCCTTATCTGTTCCCCAATTTTTCTACCGCCTTTAACAGAAGCTCAGTGTCTGCTAAGCAGTGAGTCCTCCTTTTCCCCTCCTTCCTGCATGCCCCTGATAATCACTGATAAACTTGGTCTGTATACACTTGCCTATTCCATCTATTTCATGTAAGAGGGATCATATAATATTTGTCTTTTTGTGACTGAATTGTTTCACTTAGCATAATGTTTTCAAGGTTCACCTATGTTACAGCATGTATCAGAACTTCATTTCTCTTTATGGCTCAGCAATAACCCATTGCATGTATCACATTTTGTTTATCCATTCATTTGTTGAACATTGAGGCTGCTAACATCTTTTGGCTACTGTGAATACTGCGAATACTGCTGCAACGAACATTGTTGTGCTAGTGTCTGTGTTCCTGCTTTCAATTCTTTTGGGTGTATACCTAGGAGTGAAATTGCTGGGTCATATGGTAATTCTTTAACTTTTTGAGAAACCACCAAATGGTTTTCTACAGTGGCTATACCATTTTACAATCCCACCAGGAATTGGATGACAGTTCCCATTTTTCCACATCTTCACCCGCATCTGTTGTTTTCTGTTTTGTTAATCATGACCATCCTAGTGGGCATGAAGTGATATCTCATTGTGGTTTTGATGTGCATTTCCCCAGTGACTAATGATGCTCAGCATCTTTGCATGTGCAGCTTGGCCATTTGTATTTCTTCTTTGGTGAAATATCTATTCAAATCTTTTGCCCATTTTTTAAATTGGGTTGTTTGTTTGTTGCCAGTCTTGATTTTTATAATCCCCCATTTCCTCAATCCTAACTCTTCCCAACCTCTGACAGCTTAGTCTTGGAAGGCTGACAGTGTCTACTCATCGTTGCTAAGTGTGCCATTAAGAGGTGAAAAAGAATCTTGTTTCTAAGAAACCCTCCTTTGAATGAAGCCTGTGTTCTTCATTTTATTTTGAGAAACAAATAGTTCCTAATGGCCAAAATATTTAGGTTTGAAAGCCAGATAATGAGAAAACACAATAATCACTTCTCTCAACTTTTTTATTCTAGCAATAATTTCCCTGTCACTTGAATGTGACTTCAGATTGTCACAATGACTCTGAGACAATGATTCGATGCTGCCTGATGGCACAAAGCGAAGTAGTGAAGCTGATGCCAAAACCATGTCAACGTAACTCAGGAGAATGACAAAAGCTCTGGGAAGCCTTTCTCATTTAGAAAGCAGACCAGGCCAGGAAGTTGGTGCACAGGTTAGTTCCAGCAAACCCGCAGTACCATGACTGGTTGTCCCTCCCATTTCCCCATGTGGAAGACCCATCTATTGGATTGTGTTTGCTGTGACTTCCAAATCCATGACTTCAGAAGGAGTCTCTGAGGGAATGCCTGGTTAAATCACACCCAAGTATTTTTAATGAAAGAATAAAATAATTCAGGTTGCTTCAGATAATTGGGAACCCTGGTGGCGTAGTGCTTAAGCGCTATGGCTGCTAACAAAAGGGTCGGCAGTTGGAATCCACCAGGCGCTCCTTGGAAACTCTATGGGGCAGTTCTGCTCTGTCCTGTAGGGTCGCTATGAATCGGAATCGACTTGACGGCACTGGGTTCTGGGTTCAGATAATTAAAGGATAAACCAAAAGGCTACTCAGGCCCCCCCACCCCCTTTTTTCTTCTTCTAATTTTATTGTGGTAAAATATAAGTAACAAAACATTTACCATTTTAGCCATTTTTATGTGTACAATTCAGTGATGTGAATTGCATTCACCATCTTGTGCAACCGTCACCACTAAGATCTTTGTTTTTCCTGGATAGGAAATACACTGCCTGGGGACTACCGTTCTCTCCCTAAGGCCATGAAGTCCTTTCTTGATGAGGCTGGCTGTAACCTCAGATTCCTTCCTAACACTGTTACCAGCACTGAAGGACTCAAGATGGTAAGAGATGGAAATCATTCTGCCCACCTCTACAGTCTATATTCCAGCCTCCTTGGATTTTTTACTAATACCATCCATTATTTAATTCAGAAAATATTTGCTTAGCTTCTCTCTAGGCCTCATAATGCAGTGAGCGAGAGGAGATTTATTCTTTCATAGAACTGAGTCTAGTGAGGTAACTGAACACTGAACAAATAATCACACTACGTGATGCTATATCGGGTCAAGGAGGTTGAGTGTAGGGTCTCAAAAAGAGAGAACGGTACATGCAAAGGCCCAAGGATTGGGCAGCAGGCAAGTATGGCTGGAATTTCTGCAGCAGGGGTTTAGGCGTAAGAGGGAAGTCACAAGATCAGGAGAAAGGAATGAAGCAGGGCCTTTTCCTTCATCACCACTTGCTGGGATCCTATTCATCCTTCAAAGCCCAACTGAAGTGCCCCTTCTCTCATCTTCTCCTCCTGGGCTGCGGTACAAATGTACGATCCTGCTGAAATACCATACATGTTATCACATTCAACCAGAGTTAATTTCTAAAGTCAGTAATTGGGAATAAAACCATATAGTAAAAAAACAAACTACCCATAAATACAAATTTAAATAATCACATATGATCTCTTTCAAGCCTCAAAACCAAAAATTAACTTCTTTTTTGTTTCTCTTGCTTTTTAAAAATTTTTTTTATTGTGCTTTAAATGAAAGTTTACAAATCAAGTCAGTCTCTCATACAAAAGCTTAAATACATCTTGCTACATACTCCCAATTGCTCTCTCCCTAATGAGACAGCCCGCTCCCTCCCTTCACTCTCTCTTTTCGTGTCCATTCTGCCAGCTTCTAACCCCCTTGTTTCTCTTGCTTTTGACCTTCTTTCCCCTGAGATGATAGAGAACAAACTCTAGTTGAAATAAGAAAGGGTCAAAAACCAAACCAAACCCAGTGCTGTCGAGTTGATTCCAACTCATAGCGACCCTATAGGACAGAGTAGAACTGCCCCGAGAGTTTCCAAGGAGCACCTGGCAGATTTGAACTGCTGACCCTTTGGTTAGCAGCCATAGCACTTAACCACTATGCCACCAGGGTTCTCAAGAAAGGGTCAAGGATGGTATAAACATATTTTTTCCTTTTTCTCCCCCTTTTCAAACTAAGCCTCTGCATCCATTTGGTTTTGATTTGCCAGGTGAGGTGTGTTACCTAAGAGCCCAGAGCTCCAATACTAGGGGAAAGTAGAGATTTTGAGAGGCTATCTTGAGGAATGGGGGTTGGAGTACAGAGAAGGACAGTCAGTACAATGGGTAAATAGATTTAAGTTTTGGTAAATGGTTTAACAGGTCATCCTCTCTTGCCTTGATAAGAAAGCGCATATAGAGACATATTCTTGTGCTGTGGATAGCTGCTTGCAAGCTTTTAAGACCCCAGGCACTACCTGACAAACTAGGAGGTAGAGCGGAAGCACTAAACATGATTATTAGGCCAATTAATTGGGATGTCCCAAGAAACCATGACCCTAAACCTCTAAACCAAGGAACCAAATCCCATGAGGTTTTTGGTTGTACATAAGCAGGCTCTGCAGCTACTCTATTTTGTTGTTGCTCTAAATATATCTACTGTAAATTATCTATTCACCTGGAGCAGCAGAGGAAGGAGAGTCAGGAATAGCAGGAGGATATGGAATGTGTGGCTAATTTTCTCCATGAACAACTGCCTCCTTTGCCATGAGACTAGAAGAACTGGATGGTGCCTGGCTACCACTACTGAACATTTTGATCAAGGATTCTATAGAGGAATCCTGATCAAAAAGGGAAAAATGCAGAACAGAATTTCAAATTCTCATGGACTCCAGACTTTCTGGAGCCATGGAGGCTGGACGAACCCCTGAAACTACTGCCCTGAGATAATCTTTAAATCTTAAACCAAAAGTATCCCCTGAAGTCTTCTTAAAACCAAACAATAACCAAATAGCTCGGCTTAACTAGTAAAGAATGTCTGGCTTGAACATTATGCTCTTTTAAGAACTATCTACACAGGTTCAAACTGACAACTGAAACTACAAAGATCAGATAGGGCAGTGAGTTTATGTTAATGGAGGAGGAGCAATTCGGAAAAAAGAGAGTGAGAATGATTACACAACTTGAAGAACGTAACTAATGTCACTAAATGGTATGTGTAGAAACTGTTGAATCGGTGTATGTTTTCCTGTGTATTTTCTCAACAACAAAAAAATAAATTCAAATTTCGAAAAAAAAAGGAAACTTGTGCAGAAGCTCCATTGCTAAGCAATGTTTTAGGAGTTGGATCACTTGTTGTTTGTGTCTTTTATGCATTAGGCACAGTGAGTGTGGCTTTAAAGTACTTACAGGACAAAGGTGAGACAGCTAGAGTGGTCCTATCACATTTGGAGTTATATTTGTTTTCAAAAAGCATTGCATCCATGAAGGAATTTATAAGAAAGAAGAGTCTCAGTCATCCACATAATCGTACACGATTTACTAGAAAAAATGAAGCCAGAACAAAACCAACCAATTTGTGTCAGGAACAAAACTAAATGAAAATACTTTCCTTCTGGACATTGGCAAAAATGGTGGCCCTAGACAGTTATAAAAATTTCTACCAGTTTGAATGCTGTTGTTGTGTGCCATAGTACTCAGGATGTTGGTAACGCCTTGTTTAATACCTGAATCAACGAGATTATGAATTCTCTTAGGAGTTCTGGGTATATCTTCTTTGTTAATAAATTCTTATCACTTACTCACTTCTTTACTCATTCATAAATATTTCACAAGCCACCTATGTATTAGTTTCCTATCGCCATTATAGGAAATTATCACAGATGTAGTGTCTTAAAACAACACAAATTTATTATCTTACAGTTCTAGAAGTCAGAAGCCTAAGATGAGTCTCACTGTACTAAAATCAAGGTGTCAGTAGTGTTCCTTCTGGACACTCTAGGGGAGAATTCATTTTCTTGCCTTTCCCAGCTTCAGGAGGTTGCTCACATTCCTTGGCTTGTGGCCCCTCATCATCTGACCTCTGCTTCCATGTCACATCTCCACCTGTGACTCTGTCCCTTTTGTCTCCCTTTTGTAAGGACCCTTGTGATTATATGGGGCCTATCCACATAATCTAGGGCAATCTCCCCAGCTCAAGATCCTTAACTCTGCCAAGTCCTTTTTGCCATGTAAGATAACACATTCATTCCCAGATTAGGACGTAGACATTTTTGGGGGCTATTATTCAGTCCATCACCACTTATCATGTACCAGGAATTATATGAATGTTATAAAGAGCAAAAACCAATCTACTTCCAGTCCTCCTGGCATTGTTGTCTAGTGGGGATGAGCCCTGACAGAGCGTGTGTCAGGAACTAAGGCTCTGGGGCAGACTCTGCAGGGAGCACAGGCAGCTTGGGTGACTGGAAGTAGATCTGTAGCCCAGAGAGTAGGGGCAGGAGACTTGTTGTAGGAAGAGGCAGGAGAAGTTGACAGGGGTAGAACCAGAAGGGGATCTTTCAGATCTTAATGAAGGGAGTTTTATAATGATCAGAGCAAGAGAAATCCAATGCAGGTTTTTAGGTAGGTGTGTATATGTGTGATGTCTGAGAAAATAGCTGTCTGGCTGATGGTGTGGAGACTAGATTAGGTGGACACTAGAATGAAGGTAGATAGAAGAGATACAAAATTATTGCAGTTGTCTAGGCAAGAGACAGGATGGAAAACAAAGATGGAGAGGAGTGATGAAGGCTGTAGAACAAGGGTCAGTTGGCAAACTATGACCCATGGGCCAAATCTGGCCCACCACCTGGTTTTATAAATAAAGCTTTATTGGAACACAGCCACACTCATTTGTTTATTGATTGTTTATGACTCCTTTTGCCCTACAAAAACTGAGTATTTATGACAGTGACCATCAGGTTTATAAAAATAAAATATTGTCTAGCCCTTTATGGAAAAAGTTTGCTGATGTAGGAGGCTAAACTGATCGGACTTATATGTAGATTGGATATTGGAGGTGAGAAAAAGGAGGTATGGTGGATGACAACTAATTTCTGCTTTGTTGGTGACTTCTACTTAGAAAAGGCCCTGGTTTGGAGGGTGCAGGGGAATAGTGATATTGAGGGAAGATAATGGATTGTTATGTAGGTTAGGTTTGAGCTGACTTTGAGACATCCAAGGACAATGGTCAAGGAGATTTGTGAGTCTGGAGTTCCAAGGAAAGGTTCAGAGTCCCCAATACTCAGCCCAGTTGGTGCTCAAAGGCATATTTGTTGATTTGTTGGACTAACTTCTACGAAAAAAATATTTCATTTAAGCTCTGCTTCTTAACTCTTATCCTTACTCAACTTAATGGAGGAGAAAAAAAAAAAAAAAAGGAAAAGCCAGAAATATTGGTTAAAAATGTGTGTGTGTTTGTACAAATCAGTTTGCAATTATTGAATGGCATTAACGTTTTATTTCAGTAACTTTGATTCCTGGACCACCCGAGAGTAGCAAATTTACATTTTAATCTTTTCTCAAATTTGAAAACAATGAGATCTATATTTTGTTATTTATAACGTTCAATATTAATGTGTTGGAAATGAATGTCAGTATGGACCAATAGAGGGTACTTTTTATCCAGGCAATTGTCAAAGAACTGACTGAACAGCAGTGACATACCGCCCCAGTTAACTGCGCCAAATTTCCGCTCTCCTCGATATTGATTCTCGTGGCTGGAACAAGAAGCTTACCCAGACTGCAAAATTTGGATGGTGAACCAATCGTTTTACTTGCTTGAGTTATAACATTCAGAAACTTCACTATCTGTGCACCCTTCTCTCTTGCTCTAAAATAACCAGATATCTCTGATCAAGCATGTCCACCATAATATTCCCGGTATCTGGCCCCCAGACATGAACACTCTTGAAAAATTCTGAAGTTTGCTATTGTTTTGAGAATCGTTGTTATTCAGTGCCATCGAGCTGGTTCCGACTCATAGTGACCCAATGTGCAACAGAACAAAATAATGCCTGGTCCTGTGCCATCCTCACAATCATTGCTATGTTCAAGCATGTTGTTGCAGCCACTGTGTCAATCTATCTTGTTGAGGGTTTTCCTCATTTTTGTTGGCCCTCTACTTTACCAAGCATGATGTCCTTCTTCTGATAACATGTCCAAAGTACATGAGACGAAGTCTCTCCATCCTTGCTTCTAAGGAGCATACTAGATGCACTTCTTCCAAGACAGAATTGCTTCTCTGGTAGTCCATGGTATATTCAATATTCTTCACCAACACCGTAATTCAAGTGTATCAGTTCTTCTTCAGTCTTAATTTATTGTCCAGCTTTCGCATGCATATGAGGTGACTGAAAATACCATGGCCTCGGTCAGGTGCACCTTAGTCCTCAAAGTGACATCTTTGCTTTTTAACACTTTAAAGAGTTTTTTTGCAGCAGATTTGCCCAATGCAATGTGTTGTTTGATTTCCTGACTGCTGCTTCCATGGGTGTTGATTGTGGATCCAATTAAAATGAAATCCTCAACAACTTCAATATTTTCTCTGTTTATCATGATGATGCTTATTGGTCCAGTTGTGAGGATTCTTTTTTTTTTTTTTTTAATTGTGATTTAGGAGAAAGTTTACAAATCAAATTAATTTCTCATTAAACAGTTAATACACAAACCATTTTGCGACACTGGTTGCCAACCCTGCGATGTGTCAACACTCTCCTTCTTTACCCCAGATTAGCTGTTTCCATTCTTCCAGCTTTCTTGTCCCTTCCTGTCTTCTCATCTTTGCTTTTGGGCTGGTGTGCCCATCAGTATGGTACACATGATTGAACTATGAAGCACGTCCCTCATGTGTGTTATTGTTGGCCCTACAGGCCTGTCTAATCTTTGGCTGAAGGGTGAACCTCAGGAGTGACTTCAGTACTGAGTTAAATGGGTATTCAGGAGTCACACCCTTGGGGTTTCCCCAGTCTCTGTCAGACCAGTAAGTCTGATCGTTTTTTGTGAGTTAGAATTTTTGTTCTATATTTTTCTCCTGCTCTGTCCAGGACCATCTATTGTGATCCCCGTCAGAGCATTCAGTGGTGATAGCCGGGTACCATCTGGTTGTGCTGGACTCAATCTGGTAGAGATTGTAGTAGTTGTGGTCCATTAGTCCTTTGGACTAATCTTTCCCTTGTATCTTTGATCTTCATTCTCCTTTGCTCCAGTGGAGAGCTTTTAAGAACCCAGTTGCTACTCAACACAGTCAGATGTAGAACACTTCCTTTACAGACTACGTTATGCCAATTGAGCTAGATGCTCCCCAAGGCCATGGTCCCCAACCCTCAGCCCAGTAGCTCAATTTCTCAGGGTATTTGAATGTATCTGTGAAACTTCTATGACTTGGCCCTGGTCAAGTTATGCTAACTTCCCAAGTATTGTGTGCTGTCTTATCCTTTGCAAAAGTTACCACTTATCTACTATCTAGTTAGTGTTTTTCCCTCTCTCCTTCCTTGTAACCATCAAATATTGTTTCTTTCTATGTGGAAGCATTATCATGTGTTTTTATAATAGTGGTCTCATACAGTATTTGTCCTTTTGTGATTGACTTATTTCACTCAACATAATGTCCTCCAGATTCATCCACATTGTGAGATGTTTCTCAGACTCATCATTGTTCTTTATTGTTGCATAGTATTCCACTGTGAGTATGTACCATAGTTTGTTTATAGATTCATCTGTTGATGGGTACTTAGGTTGTTTCCATCTTTTTGCTATTGTGAATAATGCTGCAGTGAACATGGGTGTGCATATGTCTATTCACGTGACGGCTTATTTCTGTAGGGTATATTCCTAGGCATGAGATTGCTGGGTTGATGGTATTTCTATTTCTAGCTTTTTAAGGAAGGGCCATATTGTTTTGAAAAATGTACTATTTTGCATTCCAATTGTGGGAATTTTTGTTTTCTTTATGTTGAGGTGTAGTCCATACAGTATGTGCTTCAAGTCCTCTTCACTTTCAGCAAGCAATTTTGTGACATCTACATATTACAGGTTGTTAATGAGCCTTCCTTCAATCCTGATGCTGTGTTCTTCTTCATATAGTCTATTATCTTGGAGTATTTACTCAGCGTACAGACAGAGTAAGTATGGTGAAAAGATACAACCCTGACACACACCTTTCCTAATTTTAAACCGTGCAGTATCCCTGCCCCCCCCTTTATTGCTGAAAATCAAGTCTAAATTAAGAAACCTGTACCTTCTATGTTTTCTTTTCCACAGACAGAAGGACAGACAGACAGGTACATGCTACCCCATCCCACTCCTCCAATTTATTTTTTACCATTGTACTTATTGGCATTTACCATGGTATATATTTTGCTTCTTAGGATTGTTTTATGTTCCTTCCCACTAAAATGGAAGCTACCCAAGGGTAAGGATTTTTGTCGTTTTTGTTCTCTATATTTCAGTACCTGGAACAGTACTTGTTTATGGCAGAAATTCAGCAAATATTTGTTGAATGAAAGAAGGAACAAGCAATGGCTGCTTCAAAGTCAAGATTCATAAAAATCTCTATCAGTTTGATTAACATCCAATCATCATTACCTCTCTCTGAACTGGACAGGCTGTCATTAAAAAAAAAAAAAAAAGATTCTTGCACTTTCCCACTTTGTATGAAATATAGTTGAAAATAAGTTCTGTGTTGGTGAGATGGTTTGTCGGTTATCTTAAGCCTAGCAATACTTAGTAGAGCGGGAAGAGTCCAGTCTTTATTATCAATCTGATAAACAGCTAGCAACTTCCTCTTCCTCCTCCCGAAATGTGTGATGTCCTGGTCCCTGGCCCCATGAGCCTAGAGAGTGGCTGAATATATACTTGGAAGTTTACAGGCCAGTATATAAACTGTCAGGAACCCTGGTGGCAGTGGCTAAGTGCTCAGCTGCTAACTGAAAGGCCTGCATTTTGACCCAGAAGCTGCTCTACGAGGAAAGATGTGACAGTCTGCTTCCATAAAGAGTAAACTTAGAAACCCTGTAGGATAGTTCTACTCTGTCCTATAGGGTCACTGTGAGTCAGAATCAGCTCGACAGCAATAGGTTTATATAAATTGTCGCTTCTAAAACAAGCTGGTGAACTGGTAACCTATAACGCAGGTTGGCTTGTGACTTAAACCCAGAAATCTCTTGCCTGAAACACAGAGCTGAGTAGGTAAAGAACAACCATTGCCTCTACCTGGGGCTGGAGTTATTAAGGAAAGAAGTTTTTAGATGTTCATTCTTTGACCACACAGATGTACTCTGAGATCTTTCTGGGAGTTGTCTGGGAGAAAGACTATCAGAGACAAGTCTGTACCTGTGTATTTTTATGCTAATAATGCACGCTTTCAACTGCTCCCTCCCCTGTGAGCTATTTTCTTAAGTGCTGCTATACCAATTTTTTTTACATGCTACTGTAAAAAAAAATTAGCATAGTACACTTACGAAAATACTGCATGGGGGAGGGATCGGTTGGCAAACAAATGTAGAAGGCATGCATTATTTGTACAAAAATACAGTAATAGTCAACTATCAGGAACGTACCCTGCCCATGAATCCTCTGCTCTTAAGATATGCCCCACCCTTCCTCCAAGGGACAGGCTGTCTCTCTTTTATATGATCCTTCCAGCCATGGTCTCGTAATTGCCATGAAATGATTGACTGGGATAGGCAAAAAAGGTGCTTGTGGCCTACCAAAAGGTTTGGTCAGTTTTGCCATCCTGCCAGGCTTAAAAAGAGCCAATCCCAGAGGATTCAAGAAGAGCTGGGAGCAGAGTGTGTCCTTTGGACTCAAGGTTCCTGCGCTGAGAACTCCCTAGACCTGAGAGACAAAGAACTGTAACACTGGAAGCAGCAGCAGCACGTGAAGGCGGCAGCATGGGACTGGCAGATGGCTGCGGTGAGTTTGCTGACCCAGGGAGCGAGAGAGCTGAGCACTTTCAGGCAGGAGGCCTCCTAGCAGAGTGGGGTGACGCCGGCCACTTGTCAGTGAAATAAAAAGTTGTAACATTTGCCTGAGCAGGGCAGAGGCCAGGCCTGAGCAGGACCCAGTGACAACGGCTTGCCTGTGGACACAGCCAAGAAGAAGCTGACCTGATTGAAGAACTGTATTCTGAGTTGTTCCTGTTACTTCCAAGTTGATCCTGATCCTAAATCGTAATCTGTTACTTCCCTAAGAAACCCCATATTCATAAGTATGGTCTGTGAGTTCTGTGTGGCCATTGCAATGAATTATCAAACCCAGCAGAGAGTAGAGAGTGCTGTGGGAGAGATAGTTGGTGTGGGAACTGGTTAAAAAAAAAAGATTGGGGAATGGAGGTATATCTGACCTACACCTCATAGGAATCAGTTTAGGGCTGATCTTGGTTCTTATCTCTACTACCGAAGTTAAATGAGGTCTGATGCTACTACCATTTTACAGGTAGTCACCATACCCACACTGGGTTGCTGATGTTTTCTTTCCTGGGAAATTGCTCATTGGATTTAATCCATGAAGACCTCTGTGGAGTGACCCCAGGAAGAACATAAAATGAGAGGACCTTGTTTGTCATGTGCACAGAAAAGCTGAGTGAGCTGTTCTACAGGGAAAGAAAGAAGGAATCCTACTTATAGAGAAGCAACAATGAAAGAACAGGTAGCCCCAGAGAGATAAAGAGAGGAGATGCATCTGTTTCCGGTTCCCATTTCTTTTGAGGCCTATATTGGCCAGGACTCTTGGTTGCAAGTGACAGAAATCCAACTCAAACTTGCATAAGCAAGAAAGGGTATGTGTTTGTTTCATGCAACCAGAAAGCCCAAGAGTGATGCATCAGACACAACTTGATAGAAGGACACAAACCGTCTTGTCAGGATTCTCTTTTTTTCTCAGGCTCTATCTTATTCTGTGGGTTGGCTTCATTTTCTCCTCCTGAAGGGAAGATCTCCTCATGTGGCAGAAAAGACGTGTGGGTGGTGCAAATGGTTAAGCGCTCGGCTACTAACCAAAAGGTTGGCAGTTTGTATCTACCCAGAGGGACCTCAGAAGGAAGGCCTGGCATTCTACTTCCAAAAGACCACTTTCATGAAAACCCTATGGAGCCCAGTTCTATTCTGAGGCACATGGGGTTGCCATGAGCCAGAATCGGCTTGATGACAACTGGTTAGAAGTTGGAGATTTGTGTGTTTTCAACACTATGAGCCATAAAGCAAGGTCAGTTTTTCTCCAGCTCCATATTGAAAAGTTTATCTTGAATCGTAAGCTCATTTCTGTACCAACTACCATGGCCAGGTGAATGGGCTGCTGTAATTGGCTGGGCTTGAGGCATATATTCCTTCTTCTTTTCAGGAAGCAAAAGCTTTAGCAGCCCTTTCGAGATCATGACTGAAGTGGTGGTGAGTACTTTTCCAGAAGAAGAGTAGGAAAGGTGCTGGATGCACAAAAAAATAACATATCTTCATGATAAGTTTACTCGCTCTCACCTGGATTTCTGTGAAGCAGCCTCTTAGTCTATAGTCTTATTTCTTTATGGATAGGCAATTCTTTACCTAAGTCAGTGTGGTCTTTCTAAAGCATATATGATATCATGTTCCTTCTCCCCTTCACAGACCCTTTGTGGATGACTGAGTGATCCCCCCTCCCCCATTAAAGATGTCCCTATCCTAATCCCCAAAACTTGTGAATATGTTACCTTACACGGCAAAAGGGACTTTGTAGATGGATTAAACTAAGGATCTTGAGATGGGGAGATTATCTGGTTCAGTTCGATGCAATCAGCATGGTCCTTATAAGACAGAGGCATGAGGGCCAGATGGGTAGGAGAAGGTGATATAATAACAGAAGCAGAAACTGGAGTGATGTGGCCACAAGCCAGGAATGCCGGGAACCTCTAGAAATGAAGAGGCAAGTAACTGATTCTCTCTGGAGCTTCCAGAAGAGTTTTAGTTTAGCCCCATAAGGCTCATTTCAGACTTCTGACCTCCAGAATTGTAAGATAATAAATTTGTGTTGTTTTAAGCCACTGAATTTGTGGTAATTTTTTACAGCGGCAATAGGAAACTAATACACTCTCTAATGGCTGTTTGTTACACTTGGAATAAAATCCAAATTCCAAATCCCTTACCAGGGCTAACAAGGCTTACATTTCTTGCTCTTTCCTTCTTCTCACCTCCTCTTCCTCCTTCCCTATGAGCTAGTGCTGCACTGTCCAAAATGGCAACCAAGAACCAAATGTGACATTGGAGCAAGTTGCCAAGGTCATCTTCTTCATCCCCAGGGAGACTGGAATGCTGAGAACTGTGCCTGGATCTGAGGGCTGCTGCTAGACCTGTAGAACCTGCCTCTGTGACCAACAGCTCCTTGGAAGGACCAGCGGAGCTACTGAGATCTTTTTTATTGAGCTTTGGAGGCTGAGGCTTTCCTGGGTTTTCAAGCCCTAAGGCCAGTGGGTCCCCCTTCTTGGGGTCTGAAGTCAGGGACAGTCTTACAGCGGGTCATCTGGAGCCACTTCCCCTACAAAGGCTTTTCTCAATGAGTTGTCTGACTTAGCTGCCATCAGGCTGGCATCAATTGTCTCCTCACACTCAGGATCCACGATTTTAAAGCCCAGAGATTAGGTGGAATTGAAGTCAGGGGCCCCAGAACTCTCTGGAATGGAATACAAGCCAGTTTGGGTGGGAAGGAATCATACTTTATGTCTTAGAGTGCCTCTGATTCTGAGGTCTCCCCTTTCCTTCTCTGTATGTCATACCGGGGAGTGGGGAGGGTCTTAGGAAGTGATGGGATAGCTTCCTTGGCTACCAGCTCCAATGGCACAGTGATTGTTGGTTATCAAATGGGGCTACTGAGGATCTGATATATGGCTAGTACACCTAAGAGCTACATTTTCAAATTAAATTAAGTTTTAATTAATTTACATTTTGATTTAAAAACTGAAGCAGTATAAAATATTTTTCCATTAAGCACAACTTTATTGTTTTGGTAGGATTATATTTCACTTGAATTGTTGAAAATTTAGCACCCAAATTGAGACGTGCCTTAAGTATGAAATACCCACTAGATTTTGAAGATGGTATAAAAATGTAAAATATCTCATTAATTTTTTTACATTGATTACATGCTGAAATGAAAGAAAGGCTCCTCTCCCAGATTTTGCAGGACTCACAGCTCTAGCCACCTTCCATTCATTCAGGTCACAATGATAAGTGTCACCTGCTCAGAAATGTTTCACCAAATAATGCAGCAAGCTTCTCACTCCCCCTTTCCTCAAATTTTAGAAGTCTTATTTTATCTTGTTCTGTATAATACATGGAAGCCCTGGTGCTGTAGTGGTTAAGTGCTAGAGCTGTTAACCAAAAGGTAGGTGTAGGTGTAGGCAGTTCAAATCCACCAAGCGCTCCTTGGAAACTCTTTAGCCAGTTCCCTGTCCTCTAGACTCGCTATGAGTCATAGTCAACTTGAAGGCAACGGGGTTTATATAATACATACTTCCTTTATCTTCTTCCTGGCAATTACTGTACCTGGCATTCTTATTTGCTTGGTTGTGTTTCTCCCCTACTAAAACATAAGCCCACAGGAGCAGGGACTCAGTCAATTTTTCTCATCCTTGGGTTCCTAGCATATGGGATGGCACCTGCCAAATTTGAGGTACAAAATCGTTATTAATTGACATGACCCTATTGTAGTCCCACTGTCAAGTTCCCAGTGTACCCCTTGAAAAAAAAATTTTTTTGTGGGGGAGGGGGAATCCTTTCACTCTTTCCAGTTTGCTTGAGCAAGTTTGAAAGGGTTTCTATTATCACCAATCAAAGGGACTTTAACTAAGAGACAGCAGTAGCTGCACTGAAGGGAATGAAGTTTCTTTACTCAATATTTGGCCTTGGAACAGCTTTGTAGTCCTCTTCAAATACACATGTGTAAATCAGGCAGATGGTTACGGGAAAGAGTAAGAACTGGCCCTTTTTCTCTTTTCTCTTTCTCCAAAATGGTGGTTAAGACATATTTTCACTTCCTTCTATGTTTTCTTTAATAATCTAAGCACTTGCTTTGAAAGGTTTTCCTCTAGGTTCCTTGGTACTGTAACTTTGAAAGAAAAAAACCTTCTGAAACTACTTGCAGCAACTCAAGCTCCTTCTTTGGTTCTTACTGAGATGGCTGGTTTCCTTTTATTAGTTAATGTTGCTGCTGTTATTTACACAGCTGTTAATAGAGCATTTTTTCCTCATGTTATTTTTGTTTTTTCCAATTCTGTTTGTCTGGGCAAATTTGGATGCTGACAGTTTATGTACAGCCTGGGATTTAAATGTGGAGTTGTCAGTTATTAAAAGATACAGACATAACAGTTCATCCTCTTAAGACAGAGTGTTCTGAATGCAGTTTTTAAAAACAGGACTTGAATGACACAAGCGACATAAGCAAGTTAGACTTTATATTATTAGTCCAAAGGTAGATCTATTGTCTTTGTACTTTTATTCTGAAGATAAAACAGATGGCAGCATAAGGTCTCCTTTCTAGAGGTGTCTTCAATTATGGAGAAAAAGTCTCTGGTTTGTTTCCCAATTTACGTACGTTACTCTAATTTTACATTTTCCCCACATTCTTTTATCTCCCTATCTTTTCGTACTTTCAGTGCTCATGAAATACAGAAGATAGAAGGGGAAGAAAATCTATTTGGCATGAGAACACCAAGAACTGACCTAGACGACAGATTTAGATTGACATCTTTTTAGTGATAAGTAGCAGAAAGTAGATAACCATTATTATTATTATTATTATTTAAGCTTGATAAATGATTTGATTTCATCTATAGGAGGGAGGCGTACTTATTTTAGGAATTGACTCATGTGATTATGGGGGGCTGACTAGTCTGAAATCCATGGGGCTGAAAACTTGGGCAAGAATTGACACTGTAGTCTTAAGTCTGAAATCCACAGGGTAGGTGACAGAATTTCTGTGTTACAGCCTTGAGGAAATCAGTTCTAATTTGAATCATCTCTGATAGAAGTTTTTGTTTTATAACTTTTATCTATATGTCAGTTCTAGCCACTGGGAAATGTAGAATATTAGGTGATAAAAGTATCACCAATCTGATGTTGGAAAATAAAAAATTTAGTTAGAAAACTATGATTTAATCCTATTTTTTAGAAACCGACTTCAATTATGTAGAAGAGAGAGTTACAGCTTTAGGAACTGAACTCAAATTGCTAGCAAAATGTTAGCAATTTAGATTAAGTAGCAAGAAGGTAATCTATAATTAATGAAAATTCTGAATTAGAGAATACAGTATTTAAAAGAAACTGGTTTATTACTTTCTACCACAATCTGAAACTCAAATTCACTAAGGGAACTTATCTAGAAGATCATCTTAGGAGATCCACTTTAATAAAAATTACTTCTAATTAGCATAACAATTTCATATGCAAATGGTACTTCTAAAGCACTTTAAATTTACTCTTAAGTACTTTATACCTTCCCATTTGCAGTCTTATTTACACCTTTAATTTAAGCTATCTACGAAAAGTGACTTCTATAATGAAGTCAACTTCAAGCCAATCTCACAAACTCTGAATTACCGGCAACTCACTGCCAAGGAGTCGATTCTGACTCACAGCGACCCCGTAGGACAGAGTAGAACTGCTCCATAGGGTTTCCAAGGAGCGCCTGGTGGATTTGAACTGCCGACATTTTGGTTAGCAGCCATAGCTCTTAACCACTACACCACCAGGGTTTCCAACTCTGAATTAGGCAAACACAAATCGATGAGATTTTTATTTCACACACACACAAAAAAATTTTATGTTAAACAGTACTATATGTAACAGAAATACTATAATTAGTATCTATTTATATATTAAATAAAAACCAAAAACCAAAACCGTTGCCATTGAGTCGATTCCTACTCATAGTGGCCCTATAGGACAGAGTAGAATTGCCCCACAGAGTTTCGAAGGAGTGCCTGGTGGATTCAAACTGCTGACCTTTTGGTTAGCAGCTGTAGCACTTAACCACTATGCCACCAGTGTTTCCATATACATAACCCGCTGCCGTCAAGTTGATTACAACTCATAGAGACTCTATAGGACAGAGCAGAACTGCCCCATAGAGTTTCCAAGGAGCGCCTGGTGGATTTGAACTGCCGACTTCTTGGTTAGCATACTGAGAAGCTCTGGTAGTGCAGTGGTTAAGTGCTGTGCTGCTAACCAAAAGGTCAAATCCATCAGCCTTTCCACCAGAAAGATGTGGCAGTCTGCATCCACAAAAATTAAAATCAAATCAAACCCTTTGCTCTTGGGTTGATTCTTTGGAAACCCTATGGGGCTCTTCTACTCTGTTTTATAGAGTCACTAGGAGTAGGAATTGACTCAATGGCAATGGATTTGTTTTTTAGTGATATATCATTACATTAAAACTCTATTCATATTTAAATTCTGTAGCATGTATGAAAAAATGTATAGTATGATTTATAGATTGGGAAACCAAGTTTCTGCAAGTCATTGGATACAAAAAACTTTAAAATTCATACTGTAACTGCCTGTACTATATACCATGTATCTTCATCTGGTACTTTTTAAAGAAATATCACTTTTGAAGATTATTTTCAGAAAATAGTTCTTCAATGCCCAAAATCTTAGTTCGTATGCAGAATCAGTAGGAGAAAACTGTAACTAACAGCTCATTAATAGGTCCTTAAAACACATATAAACTAAAATGAAAAAAAAAAAAGAAAAAGAAAAAGAATTTCCCCAAACTTTACATCTAAAGGGTGAAAGAATATGCAAAATAGCTTCTAATTTTGGTTACCTGGGCCACTGTATCTTTCATTTAACTCTGAGAGAAAATGCTCTGGACTGCTTTGAAGTTTTAGAATTTTTTTCCCCCCACTTGGCAAGGAGCATGGACCACAGTTCTAAAATCTGATTCTTTCTTAATCTACGTTTTGCAGTTTCCAACATTCCCATTTATATCTAGGGACTTACAGGCTGTGTTTACGTTATGCCAAAGAGCTGAAGCAAGAGTGAAATTCCAATTCATCACCCAGATGTTTCCAAACTCCATGTGGCCATATTTGGAATTGTATATATAAAATATCCCTATAATTTATTAATTTTTCTTCCCCACCTGGATGTTTTGGCATTATGTCACTTTATGTCTGGCAACTCCTGGGAATTTCATATTAAGGTCTGGAATAGGGGTCGCTTACTAATCAGTCTGCTTCAGTCTTGAAGTCCAGCCAGGTTGATGGGGGCAGGAGGTGGCCAGACATTCCCCAAGTACCCTAACGCCTATAACTCAGGCATTTTTTTCAGAGAAGTGATTCAAACACCAGGATCAATGGTAGTGAATGTACTGTTCTTGAGTAGTTAGCAACCAAAGAGATGGAGAATTTGCTGTTTATTACTTAAAAAAGCATACCCCTCCTCCCTTTATCAAAAACAAGTAGTCATTGAGCCAGTTCTGACCCATACCAACCCCACCTGTGTCAGAATACAACCGTGCTCCAAAGGGTTTTCAATGGCTGATTTGTCAGAGGAAACCCTGGTGGCGCAGTGGTTAAGTGCTATAGCTGCTAACCAAGAGGTCGGCAGTTTGAATCCACCAGGCACTACCTGGAAACTCTATAGGGCAGTTCTACTCTGTCCTACAGGGTTAACTATGAGTCGGAATCGACTTGACACCAGTGTTTTTTTTTTTTTTTTTATCTTTCAGCAGTAGATCACCTGGCATTTCTTCCTAGGTGCCTCTGGGTGGACTCAAACCTTCAAACTTTTGGTTAGCTGCTGAGTATTTAACCACTTTTTTTTTTTTTACTACCCAGGGACTCCTTCCCTCTCTCTCTCTCTCACTATATATGTATATATATGACGTTATTCTTATCTTTGGAAAAAAATTTTTTCTTGTATAATGAAAGTAATGAATAATTACAGAGCCTTAGAGAGCTGGAAAAAGAAGCCCCGATAGCACAATGGTTAAGTGCTTGGCTAGTACCCAAAAGGTCAGTGGTTCGAATCCACCAGCTGCTCTGGGGAAGAAAGACGTGGCAGTCTGCTTCCATAAAGATTACAGCCTTGGATACCTGTGGGGCCATTTTACTCTGTCCTATAGGGTTGCTATGAGTCAAAATCGACTGGATGGCAATGCATTAGAGAGCTGGAAGTGCTCCTTAAAGGCAACTCTAGTTAGCTTCCTTCTTTCCACAGGTGAAAAAAATATAGCCCAGATAGGTGAAACGACTTGTTCAACTTTGCGGTGTGAACCAGAGAAAAAACTAAAACCAGAACCAAGGTCTAAATGAGCTATGGACTGAATGTCTATATCAGTATTAGATTTCTTTATTTTGCCACTGGGAAAACCTATTAGGATAAACAAGGCTTTATTACTTTACATGCCAAATTATATTAGGATAATTCTTATACTGAAATAAGCTTAGGAAGTTTTCATTTTGTTTAAGTTATACAAACACCGGCATTTTTAGGCCTGAATCAAATCATTCCTTCACATTGCCACATGTAATTTATGCCGGCATCACACAGAAGCTATTATGAACATAGCCTCTGAGCCTCAGTATTTTCTGTGATAAATGAGAAGGCAAATACCAGCCGCACAGAATGGATGCATGGATGAAGCAAGTGCGTGTAAATTGTGCCTGGCACATAGTAAGTGTTCAATAAATGGTTTCAGTGATGACCATAACCTGAAAATTCCATAGTGGCAGGGAAGGTCATATTACATGGACATCTACATTGGGGGTGAGCAAAGACTATCAATCTTCCACAACCGAAACCTGTATGGTTACTTATAATGCAGTCACATCACAAAGATTTACCCAATAATGTGTCACAACTAGAGGAAACCAGCTCAGTGAATCACAGGAGAAATGGCGGTGGTTACAAGAACACAGAAACATAAGCTTGACTGAGATAAGGAAATTGATTCTATAATGCCATTGGGGGAAAAGAGGTGAGTTCGTTTTTGTATTCCTAAGAGCTTTCATTGACCTTGAGAGGAAAAAAAAAAAGGCAAAATGCACCAAAAATCCAATCTAACCAACCCACCAAAACTCTTTTAATCTGGAATGTGAAACTATTAGAGATTACTAAGAATGGCATTGGTTTGGAAATTTACAACCTAAGCCAGCCTACACTGGCCCAATGTGTCTAATCATTGTACGTTTTGCAATCTCTTTCAACTGTGTCTTCCTGAGCAGACCTACTGATTGTCTCATACTAAGAAGTATATATATATATGTTAAACAAACAAACAAAAACTCCTTTCCAGCTGCAGTGATTAAACGTCTACTCAGGGCTGAGGAGACTTTTGGTTAAAAGGTCTTATCTGTCTTATGAGCTTATATAGCAGACTCTTAACATTTGGGAGGGATATATCTTGAGACTGTTGCAGATATAAGTTCAGCCAAAAATTGCATTCAAGTACCACTGAAAAAATTTAAGGGACTTCTTTGCATCCTTGGTAAGAACTTTGGAATTTGCCTAAAAGACAGTGTACAGACAATGAAGTGACGTTAATACACTCATTTATGAAGCAAGGGTGAGCTCTTGAACCCTAATCTTGTTATACATGAAATTCAAATTAGTACTTGTATTAGTTGTCTATTGCTGCATAGCAAACCACCACCTTCCAACAACACACATTTATCATATCACAGTTTCTGTCAGACAGACTGGTCATGGCTTAGCTGGGTCCTCTGCTTAGGGTTTCACCAGGCTGCAATCAAGGTGTTTGCCAGGGTTGGGTTCTCTACCGAAGGCTCAACCGGGGAAGAGTCTGCTTTCCTGCTCACATGATTGTTGGCAGGTTCAGTTCCCTGCTGTTGTAGGACTGAGAGCTTAAGTTTTTTTTTTTTTTTTTTTTGCTGGCTGCTGGCTGGAGTTCACTTTCAGTTCCTGGAGGCTGCCCATAGTTTCTTGCCATGTGGGCTTCCTGCCATTTACTTCATGGCAGCTTGCTTCTTAGACAAAGCCAGCAAGGAAGAGGGAGAGATTCCAGCAAGACAGGCTTATGTTATTACAATCTTATGTTATCATGTACATCTAATCTCACACCTTTGCTATATCCCATTGGTTAGAAGCAAGTCACATTTCTGTCCACATCAAGAGGAAGGCATTACACAGTGGTGCGACCACCAGAAGGCAGGGATAGTGAGAGACCACTTTAAGGGTTTGTCTGTCACAGTTACCTGTGCACAAGTACAAGTTACTAAAAGTTATGGTGTTTTGGGTTGTCTCTTAGTCAAAATTGCCAATATTAATTCTGCAATACCAAAGGCCTTTTGTATTTGTCTTATTCTAAGAGTTCCTACCATACACAGTCAATCAACCGATTTTTATTGACTGCCTACTAGATGGCAGCTCTGCCCTCATGGAGGTGACAAACTATGGGCATCCTTTTAGATATATCCTAGGTTCTTGGTAAATATCTGCTCAGTCTTTGCCTCAAGACATTGGAACAAAAGAAAGTTTTTGCCTGTTCCCCTTACTAGTTCTTCCATATTCCTGTCATTCCTTCTCCCTATCTATAAGGTGAGGAAAAAGTCCAAGAAGTTGGGACTTTCTTAGCTTAATAGTGAAATAATGGTACGCGAGGAGGTCAACATTAGTATGAGAAATGTTTATTTGGCTGATGAATGCTCTACTTCAGAAGAAATCAAAAGAATCCGAAGTTTCTTCACAATCTGTTTGAGTCCCTGGGAGGGCTGAGACATGCAAAACATTAATAGGATGGTGGGTTATAAAAAGAGGGAGGGAGATCAAAGAGAGGAGAATACCTCGTGAATACCCAAGGGAGATGGTAGCAGGCTGCTCTGATATGTGACTTAATAAGGACAGTAACGCACCTTCTTCAGGATCTGCCAACAGTGAGATGAACTCTTCCCACGTCTCCTTGGCACATGGGCATGACTAAAGGTTTACACTTCTAATTTCTCCCATATGAATGTGAATTACAACTCTTTCACCTCCAAAACAATAAAATTGATTTGAACAGGCCAACATCATAGAGTCACTCTAGATGGTTCTGGAACATTCTTCAGGGTGAGAGAAAACTCAACCTTGGTATGAAGTATTTTAATGTCCTCTCAGGGCAGAAAAGACGTCTTGAGAGAAACTCTCACAGAAGAGGAAAAGTAAACTGTTTACATTTGCTCCTTGCCTTTCTCCCTTTGAGTGTGGAAAGTGTTATCTTGTTAGCATGCTGCAAATTCTCATGTAGCTCAGCAAAAACAAATGAAAGGGGTGCTTTCTTGTCTCAGTATGTGGGGATTTATGCAGGCAACCCATATTAGTGTTAATGGGTGTTAGGAGGCGTAAAATCCAGCCCTTCAACATGATAATACATAATACACCCCTTAATTTTTAATTCACTCGGGTCTCAATTTTAAAGCATTTTCTTGTAGTTTGTCCTAATTATAATCATTTTTAATGACAGCTTAAAAATTTCATCCAACTGTCTTATCACATACGGTACTTAATTTCTCAAGCGAACAGTTTTACTGTACACCATTCTGGGAATTTTAAGAACTAAAACATAAAAGGAGAGAAAGCCCTTTGTACGGTGAAAAACTAGATGTTAATTGTTCTAATATACATAAAGAGACCAAGGCAGTTTCTGGAAGCCTGGGGCTGGCTTTCCTGCAGAGGCATCTCGAACCCCTTTCAAGGGAGATTTGTAAAACTCCAGGGAAAAGGAGAAGAAAAGGGATTTTTTTTTTCTTTATTTCTGGATTCTGCCAAAAATCAGAACCGGGATTTAATATCCACTGTTGAATTCTACAGGTTGAACAGACAGTGCATGTTTGTGTAGACCAAAGTGGAAACTACCCTGCTAGGAGGAATGTCAAGCTGACTACTTTGGTCATAAGGAGCCCTAGTGGTGCAATGGTTAAGTACTCAGCTGTTAACTGAGAGGTTGGTTCAAACTCACTCAGCGGCTCTGCCAGAGAAAAGACCTGGTGATCTGCTCTGGAAAAGATTATAGCCTAGAAAACCCTAAGGCGGAAGTGCTACTCTGTCTCCGGAAGAAATCAATTCCATGGCACCTAACGACAACAACCACCTTGGCCATACCATCCCTAAACCATCCACGTGTTAGATTGTTTGAGGTGGTGCGAATTTTCTAACACCTTGCTCACAACTCTTGGGAGAGTTTACTCGCAGGGATATCATCTAGTGTATTGGCATGTAGAAAAATATAATGGACCATAGATTTTTTTTTTTTTTTAAGCTGACAGAAAGAAAGATACTTGGGGCTGCAGTTTCTTGTCCATTTTCAGTAGTGTTAATGTCCTATAACATGGGCTCATATGTTGTTTCCTGGGGTATTTTTCTCCCCACTGTCTTTAACAATCTGGACTTTCACGTTATCTTAAGGCCTTCTTCTATGCTGTTCCTTCTACCTGGTTCTATCTTCCCCCGCAAACATAGGATTTACCCCTCTTGGTCAGGGTTATGTAGAGAAACATATATAGAGAGAGAGAGAAAGAGAGAGAGAGAATGGAGAGATAGGGAGAGAAATTTATTTTGAAGAATTGGTTCACATGTTTGAGGTGGCCTGCAAGACCAAAATCCATAGGTTAGGAGGTAGGCTGGAAACTGTGTCAGTCTTGGCTATTTATAGCCTTGAAAAAGAAACTTTCTTCCTTAGGCAACCTCAGTTGTTGCTTTTAAGAGGCCTTCAACCAATTGGATGAAGCTCACCCCCATTGTGGAGGGTAATTAACTCGAGGTCAACTGATTTAAATGCTAATCACATGTAAATACTTTCATAGCAACATCTAGACTGGTGTTTGGCCAAACAACTAGGGACCATTGCCTAGCCAAGTTGACCCGTCATACACGCCCTTCCCTCAGGTCTCTGATCAAAATGTCGTCCCTTGGAGAGGCTTTCCCTGAATATGCTTTTTAATTATCTCCCCCAGTCACTCTTCACTCCTTTTTATTTTTCTACAAGCCACTTATCGCCACCTGAAATTCTTATATATTGTGAAAGGAAAATTCTCTAATTTCAGCAACACTTGCCTGGAGAGCAACAACAACAAAAAAAGCTGCTTACTAAAAATGTACATTCCTACATATCATTTCCAAAAATCCAGATTCAGTTGTTCTTGGTAGGATCTTTCTTTTTTAATGGCTAAATATTTCATTGTATTGGCACACCACATTTTGTTGATCCGTTCATCAGTTGATGGGCACTAAGGTTGTTTGTATTTTATGGCTATTATGAACAATGCTGCTATGAACATTTGTGTACAAGTTTTTGTGTGGCCATGTTGTCAACTCTCTTAGATATATACCAAGGAGTAGGGTTGCTGTGAGTCGGAATCTACTCTCCAGCACTAGGTTTGGTTCTTAGTTTGGTTTTAGAGTTGCTGGGGCGTGGGAGGGTCATTTTTTTTTTTCCTATATTTTATTTTCTTCTTGTTGACAATACACACAGCAAAACATACACCAATTCAATAGTTTCTACGCGTACAATTTAGTGACATTGACTACATTCTTTGAGTTGTGCAACTATTCTCACCCTCCTTTTCTGAGTTGTTCCACCCTCATTAATATAAACTTGCTACTCCCTAATCTTTGGGGTTGTTATTGTCAATTTGATTCCATATAGATAGTTCTTAAAAGCAAATAATACTCATGGCAGACATATTTTACTAGTTAACCTAAAAAAAAAAAATAAATAAATAATAATTTTTTTTCTTTTCAACCTAAACTATTATTTGATTTTAAGAAGACTTCAGGGTATGTTTTTGGTTTAAGGTTTTAAGATTATCTGAAGGCAACAGTTTCAGGGGTTCATCCAGTCTCCATGGCTCCAGAAAGTCTGACTTTTTCAGGGTATGTTTTTGGTTTAAGGTTTTAAGATTATCCGAAGGCAACAGTTTCAGGGGTTCATCCAGTCTCCATGGCTCCAGAAAGTCTGACTTTTTCAGGATATGTTTTTGGTTTAAGGTTTTAAGATTATCTGAAGGCAACAGTTTCAGGGGTTCATCCAGTCTCCATGGCTCCAGAAAGTCTGTATTTATCTGTTTGTGGTTGATTTATTTCACTCAGCATAATGTCTTCAAGCTCCATCCGTATTGTAGCATGTATCGGGACTTCATTTACCCTACTGGCTAAGTAGTATTCCATTGTATGTGTGTACCACATTTTGTTTATACAATGATCTGTTGACAGACATTTAGGTTGTTTCTACCTTTGGCTATTGTGAACAGTGCTGCAATGAACACTGGTGTACAAGTCTCTTTTTGTACTCTGCTTTCAAGTCTTTTGGGTATATACCTAGGAGTAGAATTGCTGGGTCATAGAGTAGTTCAATTTTTAGGGTTTTTTTTTTTTTTTTTTTGTACTTAGATGAAGATTTACAGAACTAGCTTCTCATTGAACAATTAGTACACATATTGTTTTGTGATATTGGTTGCCAACCCCACGACATGTCAATATGTCCCCTTCTCAACACTGGGTTCCCTATTACCACCTCCTCTGTCCAGGACTGTCATTTTTAATAAGCATCCTGTACGATTCTAAAGTAAGGTGTTAGAAGGGATGATTTTCAGAACATAAAGCTGCAAAGATTACTGTATTTTTACGCAAATAACATGCACCCTCTACATTTATTTGTCAACTGCTCCCTCCCTCCAGGAGGTATTTTCATAAGTGTACCATGCTAATTTTTTTTTACAGCAACATGTAAAAAAAAAAAAAATTGGCATAGTGGTGCTTATAAAAATACATCTTGGGGAGGGTGCAGTTGGCAAACAAGCTTAGAAGACAAGCATTATTTGTGTAAAAATATGGTGGTAAGAATCTCCCTGACCCTAGGCAGAGCAGGTGACTCTCATTTAATTTAATTTTATTTTGAGACAATCCAATTTTTACTACCTGATTCTTTTTGGTGCTTCCAATTTGACTGCCTCCTCCCACCCATACCCAAACAAACAAAGTTGTAACTAGAAAAAGTATTGTTTTACGGTGAAGCCCTTGAACAAGTAACGCGGTATTTTTGGTAGGACTTGGGCTGGGTTAAAATTTTTTTTTACCCCCCCCCAAAAAAAAGTAACAACCAAAAAACCCAATAACAGCGAAACAATTCCCCCCCATTAATGTTTATAATTTTGCAAGAGCAATTTTCTTTTCCTATAAGAGATACAACCCCCATAATAGAGCTTCAACACATAGGCACAAACATTTTTACACACATAAACATTTTAAAGCTGTCATATAAACCACTCACCAGTGGCATTGACATGAGTTTCGTCAGGAACTATGTATTGAAAGTGACATTTTGAAGGCAATTCTGGCAGTGGTTTTACCCTCTATAGTTTGGGTACATCCAGATCTAACGTAACTATTGGGAAAAAGCAGCATTTCCCCCCATCAGTTTACTCCTGCCGGGCTCCTGTTCCAGATGGCAGGAAGGCACAAACGCTATTTCCGTGCGTGCACGGTCTGTCTTCACTTCCTTTTGGGAAAAGCCCAGGTTTTTCAGGGTGGTGTGGGTAGGGTTCACATTTAGCCATGTGTGTCTCCTGTGCACTGTCCACCAGCCACACGTGACCTCCATGACACTCTCTGAAAGGGCTGTAGGGTTTGCGGTATAATGATCAGAGCCCAACATTTGTCCCAATACATTTTACTCTAAGCATGTGCCAGATGGAATGAAGAATGAAGGCCAAACATTCTCTCTCTCTGTTTTTTTTTTGGATGCATCTCTTCCATCTATGTGCATGTGCAGTCTGTTTTGACTTCTTTTTGAGACAGGAACAGGTTTTTCCATGTGTTGCATGTAGGGCCAATATTAAGCCTAATAGTGGTGTTCTCCCAATACCACTGACTGGTTTCATGCTTTTACCAGCCAATCCCCAGGTGGCCTATGACACAGTTCAAAGGATAAGGGTAGGTGACAGACTGGGAGTCATTCCTTCTTTGGCCAAACACACTGGGAAGTGGAAGCTGAAAGCCATCGGCCACCCAAGCAGTTGAGCTCCTGACCACGAAGCCAGTGGGCACGGAAGCTAATTTTCCTTTTCCAGCTTGCCTGGGCCAATGCATCCCCTGGTCCTCCAAGCGGAAGGGGAAGTTGCATCCATAAATGTGGGTGGGTAAAAATCACCGCCAAATTAGTAGCGTCCAAATACCGTTTTTAATAAAAACTGCATGATAAAAAGCGTGTTAATACCCAATGGCTAGTGGTTTTTATGATGGCGCTAAAGCATTTGTGCTGAGGCTCTACTGCCAATGCTGTTTCTCTCACCGAAGAGAGAAATTGGCTGCTAGTGTAACGTTTGTGCGCTTTCACTGTTACTATAAAATCAGCCCCCAGGAGAAGTTTAAGTCTTCTTGAATTGCTTTTTAGCACAGACGAAGGAAGTAAAAGTTCTAAAACTGCCTGGTTACAGACAAATCACTTTTAAGAAGCCAGCTTTGGACTGGCAAAGCAGTGCTACAGGAAATGTTTCAAAAGGCAGAATATAACAATATGAAAGCTAAGTATTGTTATTTATTTAACAAACGAGCAGGCTGTCATTGAAAGCTAAGAGCCTCCAGGAACTATTTAAGGTCACGCAAAATGCCAGATCCTTGTTGTAACAGGTGTCCTGCTATAATGTGTGATGGTGTTTACACACGTATGTCTTGGCTGATGGACTTGTTTATAAACAGACACATAGGCACATATTCTTTACTCAATAAAAGTTCATTAATCCATTGCAAGTTGATTTAAAGTAGTCCCCAATGTGAAGCCATTCTCCAGATGGTCAGAATCATTGCATTTTCTAGTGAAAAATATTGAACAATCTAGATTTAGTTTAATTCAAGTCTAATATGAGAGTTAAATTAACCAGACATAGCTGTATGTCAAATATACCCTTGTGCACACAGTGTTTTCAAAACCAGAGTGAGACCAGACTGAAAGCAATGCCATGAAAGATTGAAGGCTTTTTAGAGGTGGGACTTATTTTATTTGGTTAAAACGGTCAACGGGAATCCCTTCCCCTCACCAAAGGGTAAGCAAGCCCCTTGAGGGTAAGCACTGGGTGTACTCCTCTTTCTAGTCCTCATTTCCTGGCTCCAATGTTTGTGCTCTGTGCCTCAAGGAGCTCAATGGTTGTTTAATGCCATAAAATCAATGTGGTTGTGTATTTTCAACTTCAATGGAAGTATACGATTTCATTACGTTTATTAACCAAGAACACAAAGGTCATAATTTAAAAAAAAGAAAAACTCTATCAAACACAATGAAACATTTTCAGCTGATCTCAATTGATGGATGATTAGAATTTTGGTCCAGAAATCCATTTAAAAGTGGTCCAATTAAAGCCACCTGGCACTATGCCACATGCTGCAACACTCCCTGGCTTAGATGGAATGACCTTTGGTGGCCATTCACCATGATTCCAAACAACCTATCCTCCCCAAATGTAACAAAGAGCTGGGATCATAAAAACTGGGGAAGACATTTGAGAAATGATAAACAACCCTGAGGATTTGAGTATTTATTCTAGGCTGCTTATGATGACATATTTTTATAACACTTGTCTGGGTGCCAGGTAATGGCAGGATGGAAAATCACATTCCCCAAATAAGCGAAGGGTGTGTCACACTGAGCTGCTTCTGCCTCCCGCAAACTCTATTGATAGCCGAGAAAGAGAGTTTAAAGGTGCAAGAGAGAGATTCCGTTCCTCTCAAAATGTCTTTTAAAAACCTTATGTTCAGAGAAGGCTTCTATTTCTTTTTTGACAATCCGCTTTCAGTGTTTGCTAATTTGTGATCTTTAGAAATGTCTAATGTGTTTTTAGGCCTTCTGTGTACCTTCAGTGAGCAAGATTCCTCTGCTTATTAATTTGCATTCTATTTTTGTTTGTTTGCCAGACAGGGTCTTCTGTTTAAAAAAAAAAGTTTCTTCTAAGAAGCAAAGAGGGAATTGGAATTATTTTACGATTCAGTTTTGGAACATTTTATTTGGGTAACATGGAGGGCAAGTTGACGAGAAGTGAGGAAAGGTATAAGTTGAATTTCTTTCATTCTTCCTCTAACACTGTGCTTCATAGAATATTCACTGGAAAGTTGACAGTTTAAAGCGTGACTTGAAATTGGGGTTTCAATAGGAACTCTGTGTAGCCGGGTTGTGCAAACAATTAAGTGCTCAACTATTAACCAAAGTTTGGCAGTTTGAACCCACCCAGAGGCACCTCAGAAGACAGGCCTGGTGATCTGATACTGGAAGGTCATAGTCTTGAAAAACCTTTGGAGCAGTTCTACTCTGCACACATGGTGTCGCCATGAGTCAGAATTGACTCAATGACACCTAACAACAACTACAACAACCTTTCTAAGCACATTGCCATTTCTCATAATAAAATATTCCAACGTAAAATTTCAAATGCTTTATACAAATTAGGAATGGTCATTACTACAGTCACCCAAGACGCCTGTATGCTTTCCCTCCAGTTAATTAAATTTATGTATGCAAGTTAAAAGCTGCTATGGAAAGAAGAAAAACAATTTTGTGTAGAAACCAAGGCTTAGGAAGTAGTCCCTTCTCACTGAAAATTAGTTTCTCATAGCACGTGGAACTCTAATGCTGGCTTCAAGCTGGTGAAGTAAGAGATCGTTATTAGCGACAAGTAAAACCAGGAGATTTGCAATTATGACTCTGTTCAGTTAGGGGTTGAAAAGTACAGACAATTTATGCCAAAGTCACCTGATTTCCTGCATTTTTGGATGTTATTAGTAGGCTCGCTTCCACGTTTGCTGAATTTGAATGAGGTATACACTAGTTTTAGGAAAGAGAGTGGAAACTGTGTGTTTCAACGACTAAATTTAAGCCCATAACCTCTGAAGAACATGGAAAACTGCTTCCTTCTTGGACTAAGGAAAATTATTTGAGTGTTTCTTAGCAGGTTAGAGGTGCATCACGGCAGAAGGCCATGTTCATTCCTTTTTGAGTGCCCAACATTGAATGCCCTCAAGCCTCTGTCATTTTGTTGTACTCTGAGGGCTTGTGCGTTACTATGATGCTGGAAGCTAGGCCACTGGTATTCAAATACCAGCAGGGTCATCCATGGAGGACAGATGTCAGCTGAGCTTCCAGACTAAGACAGACTACAGACCCAGCAGTCCAATTCCGAAAAGAATTAGCCAGTGAAAACCTTATGAATAGTAGTGGAACATTGTCTGATAAAGTGCTGGAAGATGAGCCCCTCGGGTTGGAAGGCACTAAAAAGACGACTGGTGAATAGCTGCCCCTTCAAAGTCGAGTTCACTTTAATGATGTGGATGGAGTCAAGCTTTCAGGACCTTCATTTGCTGATGTGGCACAACTAAAAATGAGAAGAAACAGCTGCAAACATCCATTAATAATTGGAACCTGGAATGTATGAAGTATGAATCTAGGAGAATTGGAAATCGTCAAAAATGAAATGGAGTGCATAAAGATCGATATCCTAGGCATTAGTGAGCTGAAATGGACTGGTATTGGCCATTTTGAATTTGACAATCATATGGTCTACTATGCCCAGAACGACAACTTGAAGAGGAATGGCATTGCATTCATTGTCAAAAAGAACATTTCAAGATGCATCCTGAAGTACAATGCTGTCAGTGATACGATAAAATCTATACACCTACAAGAAATACCAGTTAATATGACTATTATTCAAATTTATGCACCAAACATGAAGGCCAAAGATGAAGAAATTGAAGATTTCTACCAACTTTTGCAGTTTGAAATTCATTAAACGTGCAATCAGGATGATGATTGGGATGCGAAAGTTGGAAACAAAGAAGAAGGATCTGTAGTTGGGAAATATGGCCTTGGTGTTAGAAATGATGCCGGAGATCGCATGACTGAATCCTGCAAGACCAATGACTTCTTCGTTGCAACTACCTTTTTTCACCAACATAAACGCTGACTATACACTTAAACCTCACCAGATGGAATACACAGGAATCAAATTGACTACATCTGTGGAAAGAGACGATAGAAAAGCTCAATATCATCAGTCAAAACAAGACCAAGTGATGACTGCAGATCAGACCATCAATTACTCATATGCAAGTTCAAGTTGAAGCTGAAGAAAATTAGAACAAGTCCATGAGAGCCAAAGTATGACCTCGAGACCATCTCAAGAATAGATCTGCCATGTTGAACACTAATGACCTAAGACCAGACGAATTGTGGAATGACATCAAGGACATTACACATGAAGAAAGCAAGAGGTTATTAAAAAGACAGGAGAGAAAGAAGAGACCTAAACAGATGTCAGAAGAGACTCTGAAACTTGTTCTTAAATGTCGAGTAGCTAAAGCAAAAGGAAAAAATGAAGGGAAAGAACTGAAGATTCCAAAGGGCGGATTGAGAAGACAAAGTAAAGTATTACGATGACACGTGCAAAGAGCTGGAGATAGAAAACCCAAAATGAAGAACATGCTCAGCATTTCTGAAACTGAAAGAACTGAAGAAAAAATTCAAGCCTCGAGGATTCTACGGGGAAAATATTAAACTATGCAGGAAGCATCAAAAGAAGATAGAAGGAATACACAGAGCCACTGTACCAAAAAGAATTGGTCACCGTTCAACCATTTCAGGAGGTAACGTATGATCAGGAACCAGTGGTACTGAAGGAAGAAGCCCAAGCTGCACCGAAGGCACTGGCGAAAAATAAGGCTTCAGGAATTGACGGAATACCAATTGAGATGTTTCAACAAACCAAAGTGCTTACTCTTCTACGCCAAGAAATTTGGAAGACGGCTACATGCCAACCGACTTAAGAGATCCATATTTATGCCTATTTCCAAGAAAGGTGATCCAACTGAATGTGGAAATTATCAAACAATATCATTAATATCACACACCAGCAAAATTTTGCTGAAGATCATTCAAAAGCAGCTGCAGGAGTGTATCAACAGGGAACTGCCAGAAATTCAAGCTGGATTCAGAAGAGGACGTGGAACCAGGGATATCATAGCTGATGTCAGAGGGACCCTGGCTGAAAGCAGAGAATACCAAAAAGATGTTTACCTGTGTTTTATTGACTATGCTAAGGCATGCGGCTTGATGCCAATGGGATAATCTCTCTGTCCAGATGCTCCATATTTTTCCTTTCATCGTCTTCTCAACGTCTCTTCTTCCTCTCTCTTTGTCCACCACTCTCTGCTTCTTCTCATACTCTATCCACCATCACCCTTCTCCCATCACAAAGGACTGTTACATATTTCTCCATCAATAGTATTATTATATCCAAGTGTAGAGTGAATAAGAAGGACTGTTAAGGGAATGTTGTGACCCCCATCCCTGATGACAGCTGCCTGGCAATAGTGGTTATAAGACGCATCCTCATTTCACAGAGGGTAAAATATGAAAAAAAAAAAAAAAAAAGGCGGGGGTGACTCAGAAGCAATAAAGAATGGTATTGGAAGTTTGCGGATTCCTTAAGTTGTAAACAAGCTGATGTAGTACAGTTATAGTGCTAGTGTTGCAGATGCTGTTTGCATTATAATTTGGTGACTATATATGTTTGAGTAGCTCATAATGTTTGGAGATGTTCTTTTAAAAAAAGAAAAAACGGAGTCCTTCAGCTCTCTACTGGGGCAGCTTGATGTAACCAGGACATACATTCTACATAATGCAGTTCTAGCAGCTGGAGCTTGGTTTCTGAATTGCAATCCCTGCTCTGACTGATAGGGGTCTCTTTGTTAACTTGTAGTCTGCCTGTAAACTACATTCTGTCTTCCACCTTCATTATGCTCATTATCAGTGGTTCTCAAAGTGTGGGCTCCAGGCTGGCAAAATCAGCATCGGTATCATTTGGGAACTGAAGAAAATTCTGTGGACTCCATCTCAGACCTACTGAATCAGAAACTTTGGAGTGATGTTTGAAGTTCCCCAGGTACAAGCTAACATTTGGGAACCACTGCTTTATAAAGGACCTCGAGTGGTGAACCCTGTTACTTGTGGTGTAGGCCTCATCTTCTACGCCATTGGGACGAAGTGTGGCAGGAGGCGACAATAAACATAGCATCTATTTATTCATGCCATGCTGTTTCAGAAATGATTATGATTTCTGCCACAGAGTCTGTATCACTACCAGATTTAGTCTATATTCCTCCATAGGCTACACTCTACCCATCCTTTCTATTGAAGTCATGTTTTTACTTCCAGCTCATGGCTTTGCCCATGCGTTCTTCCTACCTGCCTTTGCTTCTCTTCCTCATGATCAACTTTACTGTGTCACTGTATTAAATAATCACACTAATCATGCTTTTAAAATACAGCCTTTCTATACTGTCATGATTTTTTCTTAATCTGAAATTTGTGGGCTTCTATCTACATTGTTCTCATTATACTATTTATATAAAAAAATATTTATACATTGTAATTATACATTGCTTTCCTTCCTTAGGCTTTAAGAAATGCTCACATATACTGTGATTGTTAAGGTTGTATGTCAACTTGGCTGGGCCATGATTCTCCAGTAGTTGGGCAGTTCTGATGTAGTTTGGCAGTCATTTGATGATGTGATCACTTTCATGATGAGATTTGATATACTGTGATCACCTCCATGATGGGATCTGCTGTGAGTAGCCAATCAGCTGAAGAAGAGTTTCCTTGGAGATGTGCCCTGGATCTAATATAAGCAAACTTTCTGTCAAGGCTTGTGGGCTTTTGCCTACTCTGGATCCTGCAGCTGGCTCCTATTCATCCGACCTCTGGTTCTTGGGACTTGAGCTAGCAGCTTACTTGTTGTCTTGCCTTTCAATCTTGAGATTTGTTGATCTTCACAGCCTGAAAGAGCCCTGTTGTCTGACCTGCTGACCGTGGGTTCTCCAGCCCCTGTAGCTACGTGAATCAGGTGAAGCCTCTATCCTGACTCACAGACTTGGGACATTACAGCCTCTACAACTGCATGAGCCATTTCCTCAATATAAATCTCTCTCTCTATATATATACTTATACACTTTACCGGTTTTGTTTCTTTAAAGAACCCAGCCTAAGACACTTGACACCGAGATTGGTTCTAGAGGAACAAAATTGTAAGAATGAATTTTCTAAATTGGTTCTCAAGTCTGTCTAGTCATAAAGATGATGACTCTGTTTCCAGTAGTAAAGAGGGAACTGCTAATCCCTGGCGTGAGGTAGCAATAAAAATACACAAAATATCACTACCAAAGTAGATCAAGTATTGGTGAAAGAGGCTCTGGGTGATTGTATGCTTGATACCTTTCTACAATTTTGTTATAAAGAGAAATATAAGAAAGCTGGTTGGTTGGTCCTACTTTTACTAAACAAAGTGGTGAAAGAAAGAGATGAGCTCAGAGTTTCAGAGTCAAAGTTCAAGCGCCGCATAATCTCAAAGTTTCCTTTTCTAGAGAATCCAGCCTAAGAAACATACTTATATAAAAAAAAATAAGTATGTTTTAAGCATGCATATATCCACTGTCCCCCAGCCCCAGGTATTTGTGGAGTCCTGGTGGCACCGTGGTTAAGATCTTGGCTGCTAACCAAAATTTCAGCAGTTCCAATCCACCAGCCACTCCCTGGAAACTCTATAGGACAGTTCTACTCTGTCCTGTAGGGTCACTATGACTTGGAATTGATTCGATGGCAACGGGTTTTCCCCAAATACTTGTAAGATTCATATCAGATTCAAGTATTTACTTTTGTTTTCCCAGAATCCACACAGTAGGTATTTCATGAATGGATATCAAACTCAAATAGGAAAATACACTTTTAGGTGAGTATTCCAAAGAAATTATTTGCAACAGAGTTAGTGCCTGATCCATTTCCTGGGGCAATTTCTGTTTGGTGTGTCTAAACGAACAACAGAGGTAGGATTCAGAGGAATCTCAGACAGAACAAGAAGGAACCTGCCTGTGATTAAAGGGACTCAAAAAGGGATCAATAGATAGATTCTTCTGTATTAGTGATTTCATATATGGAAAAAAAAAAAAAAAAGGAAGGAAGCAAAGCATGAAAAAGTTAAGCCTGGATTACAAACCAAATGAAAAAAAATTTAAATAGAACTACAAATTATAGGATTCAATATTTTTAAAGCTAAGCACAACCGGTAACTTAAAAAAAAAAATCAATCTTTTTAAAATCTTCCACCTTTTGAAAGTTTACTACTATGCAATTTGCAGAGAAGAGAGGTTTCCAAATCACACAGCAAATGGCACTGCTCAGGTTCTGGACTCATTTAAGGGATGTTAGCATGCACACGTGTGATCTTAAAAAATCTTCTGACATCACTGGACCCATTTCAGAGCAGTGTAAATTAAAGCATCAAGCTTTGAGCCTTAGAAATGAAACCAAGGTGAGAAGATTGCAGCATAAGACAGTAGTTAAGGGTTTAGGATTGGGAGTCAGACAGCGGAGTCAGACAATTGAGTGTCAAATATCTGGTGTACCCCTTACCACCAGATGGCCTTTGACAATTGACAGGATTGCCCCAGGGCATGAGTTGCACAGTATCTATCACATAGGTTGTTGGGGAGATTAAATGAGATATCATATGCGAAACTCTTGGCATAAGATTTGGTACCTAATAAACACTCAAAAAATACTATCCTATAGAAGAAGGGCTGTGTTTGTCTAACTACCAGATGATAGTTTTTCCTTTTGGGCTTGGAGATTATAAAGCTATTTGTTATCTCAAAGCAGTAGTTGCCCACTCTCTCACATTTTGTGAACTTCCTGGCTCTTTGAGTGCTAGGAAATGCTTCATTTGACCAACATGACAAACCATTTCCCTGTTTGAATAATAATAAAAAAAAAAAAAAAAAACAGACAACAGTGTCCTACTCAAAAACAAGGAAAGTCTGAGAACTAAGGCATTTCCACAGAAAAGAATAATGAGTCCATCAAGAAGGTAATTTCTTCCAACATTCAGGTGGCCTTCGAGGCAGGTGACAGCAGGGGCCATGGTAGTATTAACTTCATAAAGGTAGATAAGTCAGCAGGAGCTACTCAATCACTTGACAGAAGTCAATTCAGAAGGCATTGAAATGCCTGGCTTTAAAGGTAATCATGTTAGGAATCAAAAAGAGGTCTAATGTTAGAGTCTTGCCTTTCAAATGCAACGAATCATTATACCTGTCAAGATTTATGGACAGATGTATTTATGTTGACACAGGACTACTAATACTTTGACAAATGAGAGGCCTTGACATATACAACAGATACATCCAAGTCTATTTCCTGATTCAAAAAGGGGATGAAGCAGTGAATCAGGAGAAACTGGGGATGTGGGCTGACATGGCTCTGGGGTGCTTCTGCTGCCTTGGCCCCATCATTGTTGGTTGCCTATTGCAGCAAGCCCCAAAAACTTTAAGCACAAGGGGCTGCTCTTGCCAATGATTAAGATTAGAAATGGCTGATATGAAAGTCTAATAAAGAATGGATTCCCCATGGAGGTTACCCAGGCACAGAAATGAGTCTGATTCTTTAGACCCAAAAGGATCTGTGGCCCTCTGTGAGGAAGTGAGGAGAACATGATTAACCCGATTCTGACTCATAGCGAACCTATGGGACAGAGTAGAACTGCCCCATAGAATTTCCAAGGAGCGCCCGGTGGATTCGAACTGCCAACCCTTTGGTTAGCAGCCGTAGCACTTAATCACTACGCCACCAGGGTTTCCAGAGAACTTGATTAGCAGCTGAGAATCTGTGTGTGGTGATGCTGCCATAGTGGCCTCAGCTTCTGGCTAAATTTATTAAACAGGCTAATTCCTATCAGTGAATGAAAGTCAGGGCTTGATTCATACTCAAACACATGGAAGAAATTTGCTTTAAAAAAAAAAAGTCTGTAAAAAGACAATTAGATTTAAGATCCATCATCAGGAATTTGGTAAACTCCTGACAGTCAAAAGTGACCTTAGATGAGATTCATTAATGTAATAGAATCCATAGCATTAATAAGACAGACCTTTGCAGATGGAATTTTCTTTCCACTTGCTTCTTTTTGGATACCGTCCCCTGCATTTTTGTACCAACTCATACCCTTGCCTTAGGAAAGACCAATGTATAAGAATTTGGTCCTGGGATTAAAAGGAGGAATTTCTCTGTCATTCATTCAATAAATATTTTTGCACACTTGCTGTGCTCCAGGCATTGTGCTGACCCCTGGAAATATATCAATGGAATAGCTTGGGTATCTTGCCTGTCCTCAGGAGTCTATACTCAAGTTGTAGGTGGTGTGAATGGTAGAAGTAGGCAAATAGACAAGATAAATACAGGGTGTGATAAATGCTATGAAGGAAATAAATAATCATGGGATGGAGAGTAACGTGGAAGAAGGATCTACTTCAGGTAGAAAGCTTAAGAAAGCCTTTCTAAGAAGGTGACTAAGAGATGCAACCTGAAGAAAGAGAATAAATAGACCAGTCATGCTAAAACCTAAAGGAAGAGCATGCTAGAGATTGGGACCAGTGGGTTGAAAGGCCCTGAGGTAGTCAAACGCTTGGCTTGTTGGAGGAAAAGAAAGGAAGCTGAAGATAACAGAGTGAGTAGAGAGAGTCAGGAGGAAAAGTGGTGGAGAAGATCTACTGAAGTGGTTTAAGCTTGGGAGTGATGTCACCTGATGTAACTTAAAAAAATTTGATTGCTGTGGGAGGGACTGATTGCAAAACGTAAAAATGAATATAAGGAGATTTGTTAAGACTACCTGGTAATTCAGGCAAGATGATGGCATCTTGGATGCTGTGGACGCCATGTAGATGAAGACAAAGGGATGGATTTGGAATTTATATTGGAGTAAAACAGGCTGTAATTCCATAGTCAGTTTCTTCTAAGGTCCTATTTAATTTTTTTTAAACTTCTTTTTCTACCATCCGTCTAAAATTTATATGGAGATTAATGAAATTGTACCTGCACAGTGCTTTGAACTCCTTGGAGGGAAACAAAGCATAATTTTTTTTTTAACTCATATATTTATTAACTTTTAACTCTCATTTTAAGGTAGGTATTTCACTGACAGCTGGGGTCTTATTTAGCTAACCAGGTGCCCATGTTAAACGAAGGTTGTATTATTATTGAAGTTATTATTACAAAAATATAACAGAGCTTATTGAATGCCAATAACAAAGCCTTATTTCATATAACCCCACCAAGCAGCTTAAGTTTTAGGGCATAACCTAGGGGTTCCCAATGTCCTCTTTTTTCACCAGCTTTAAGGGGCTTGAAATTCTGGGTGATTCCATTCGAATTCATTTGAATGATAACTTTGCCTAGTGGTCAAAAACCAAAAATTTCTCCAGAATTTTAAAGTAATATGTGGAGGACGTGAAGGCCTGCATGATGACAGGGGAAAAGAAAAATCCCAAATTAATTGGTCCTTAAGAAGTAATTAAATTCAGGCAATTTGGTTATAGGAGGAAGGCAATATTGAAATAGGGTTATGATTAAATTTGACAAAACACAATAAATGTAGCAAGAATACACTGTAATATATTTTTCCTAAATTGCATGTGGACAAAATCAGAGCTAATATATTCCCTCAGAGCGTCCTAATCTACCCCCTGCGACGCCTTCCCCTCCAAAATCAGATTTGTACCAGGCATACAATTCAAACAGTTGTGAACACTACCACTTAATAGATGTTTTTAAAAAATATTAAGCCTGCAAACAGATTAATACAGCTTAAGTGGGGCTACTGCATGCAGAAATTCTAGTCAATATCCATGGTAACCAGGGTAAAAGAAGCCCATAATATAGACCAGGCTCTTGGTGAGGACACAGTTATTGTCATCAGTGTTTATGGTGTCAGTGAAGCATACCCTAACAACTTAAAAATAAGAGTGTTCTCTGAGAGTCAGGAAATCAATACATACTTGGGAGATGGCCATTGCCAACAGAATTAACCAAATAAAAAGTCAGAGGAAGAGCTTCTTCCAACTGAGTGATAAGTTTGTGAACTCCAGAAAGACTCAGCATCCTTACCTTTCCCTAGGTCGAGGTCCTTTCTCTTTTTTTTTTTTTCCACAATTATTTCACTTTTTTTTTTTCCTGTACTTTAGATGAAGGTTTACAGAAAAAACTAGTTCCTCATTAAACAATTAGTACACATATTGTTTTGTGACATTTGTTGCCAACCCCACGACATGTCAACACTTTCCCCTTCTAGACCTTGGGTTCCCCATTACCAGCTTTCCTGTCCCCTCCTGCTTTCTCATCCTTGCCCCTGGGCTGCTGTGCCCGTTTAGTCTCATTTTGTTTTATGGGCCTGTCTAATCTTTGGCTGAGGGTGAATCTCAGGAGTCCTTTCTCTTCTATTCCACACTCTCCTCCATCATGGCAGACATCACTCCTGCCTTAGTTGCCTACCCAATTTTCATCATCCTTTTCTTCTTTGTTAACAGAACCCTGATTTTGTTTGGGATGGCCATGTGTCTAGGTAAAAATGCTAAGCTTCCCAGATTCCCTTGCAGCTAGATTTGGCCCTGTGACACAGCTCTGGCTAATGAGATATAAGTGGCAATCTATTAATTAGGGCTTTCTGGAAAGCTTCAGTTTCCCTAATTTAAAAAGCACAGACTCCAGTAATATGTTTTTTTTTTTTTATTTGTAACCAGTCATCTTCTGTCTTTTTTTTTCTGTCTTCTTTGTGCCAGAAACATGGATGTGAGGCCTAGAGAAGGAGCAGGACATGAAGAGCAGGACATCAAGAATGAAGATGAAAGCTAACTCACTAAGGATGCTTAGAAGCTAGAAAGAGCCCAATCTCCTGACATTGTTGAACAGTGACAACAGTCCTGGGATGCCTGCTTCCAGATTTGTTGGTATGTTTTTTAAGTCACATTGGCTGAGTTCTATATTAATTGCATACAATCTGAAACAGGTTGACCTTCAGTTTTCACCTTACTTGCAGTGCAATACTGTCCTGTATTAGTGTTAGTTTTCTGAGGGCAGGAACAAAGATTCCTTCGTCTCTGTGTTCTCCATGGTGTCTAGCTAAGGGTTGAAGACCTAGGGGATACTGAAGTAATTTGAGATAATGAAAGCAACACATGAAATAGGGGACTTCTTTTATACCAATGATGTTTAACTAGGATTGTACATCAGATTGCCCACCCCTGTAGACAGACGGATAGATTAGATAGGTAGATGGACAGACAGACAGACAGGCAGACAGATGCCATTCAGTTAGCCCCAACTCATGACAACATTATGTACAATAGAATGAAACACTGCCTGGTCCTACGTCATTCTTACAACTGCTGGCATGCTGAAGTCCTTCACTCCTGCTACTGTGCCAGTCCACCAAATCGAGGACCTCCTATGTTCCCATCAGCCCCATATTTCACCAAACATGATGTCCTACTTTCTCTAGTGATTGATCTTTCCTGATGACATGTCCAAGCAAGCTAGTTGGACAATGTTATGTTCTGATCCATAAGGTTTTCACTGGCTAATTTTCAGAAGTAGATTTCCAGGCTTTTCTTCCTAATCTGTCTTAGTCTGGAAGCTCTGATGAAACCGGCCTACCATGGGTGGACCTGTTGGTATTTGAAACATAATAGCAACACACAAGCCACCATAGTACAACCAACCAACAGATGGGTGGTGGTGTGTGTCTATATGTGTATAAACACACACACATATGCAAACATACCTACCCGGGCCCTATCTCTAGACATTCACATTCAGAGTCCTGAGAAAAGACTCTGACATCTATGCTTAAAAGAATCTCCACAGGGGAGATTGAAATCCCTTCTTTGTATCGTTGCCAAGAAACTTGGCTTTAACTTCATGTACTGTACATTTCCATCCATCTGTGCCTTCAGAATCTCCCTTCCAGAAAAGTTTGCCATTCGGGGACTTTCTAACCTTTCCCATAATATTTGAAACGTTGGTGACTAGAATCATCCCCTCCATCCATTAAAAGAAACATGGCTAAATGTAATATCCAGAGACGTTTTGATTCTAGGCATTTAGGAGAAACTTTTAGATCATGCAAGAGTTAAGTCACGGCCAGCTAGTCCAGAACATCTGCAGTGACAGAGCTTCAGGTGCGTGCCTAGTAATGAGTCATGGTTATGACACCTCTTAAGTAATAAAGGAAACCCAGGTGGTGCAGTGGTTAGAGCTATGGCTGCTAACCAAAAGGTCGACAGTTCGAATCCACCAGACGCTCCTTGGAAACTCTATGGGGCAGTTCTACTCCGTCTTACAGGGTCAGTATGAGTTGGAATCGACTCAGCAGCAACAGTTTTTTTTTTTTTTAAGTAATAAAATAATTTCAAGGTAGGTAATTAGTAGTTATCTCTGGAAGGGTGGAGTGGGAAGATAGGGGCACACACTCAGGCAGGGGTATGCAGGGTTCGACACCATAGGGTCTGTTTCCTAAAGTGAGTGGAAAAAACAAAGTTTCTGTGGAGACAGTTCTGACTCATGGCAAGCCCATGTGCATTGGAGGAGAACTGCACCCCACAGGGTTTTCAATGGCTGATTTCCTGAAAATAGTTCACTAGACCTTTCTTCTGAGGTACCTCTGGGTAGACACAAACTTCCAGTCGTTCAGGCAGCAGCTGAAATGTTAAGTGTTTGCACCACCAAGGGACTCCCAAGGCGGGGTAGAATCACAGAGGTGTATTGTCTTATTCTTTATCCCTTGCATATGCATTAAATATATGCTTGTGGGCATGAAATATTTCATAATAAAAATTTAAAATATTGAACAATTCAGGCAAAGGATGTAACTTTGCTTTGATCAAAAAATATAGAAACATTGAATGAGAAACTAATTTGAGCTGTAAACTTTCACCTAAAGCACAATAACATTAAGTATATATACGTGGGTGTATATATATAAACAAACAAATAAAACAACAAAAGCCAGACAAAGAGACAAACTAACTATACTTTCCACACGTTTCCACTAACAGTGAATGATTCCAGTTTTCAGCCTAAGCGGTTTTCTTTTCCATCACCTTAGTATACAAATTTTCCTGATTAGGGAAGCCTTCATTAATAAAACACCAACCCTGGCCACATTAGAAAGCTCATCCCTCAATTCAGTGGTGTTTTAAAAAAAAAAATCAGTAAGGGAGTAATTATTTTCTGTTGACCCTCAGCCTACAAAAGAGAGGGCAGACCATGGAAGATTGTAGATCTATCTTGTTTTCTTTAAGAAAAATTCCATTTTTATTTTACCCTCTTGGACCAAGGTTTTCCAGTGATCTGCACTGCAGGAGACATATGCAAAAGTGGATGGATTCCCCACAGAACAGGTAAAGTCACAGTGGCATACTTTGAAAAGCCACTTAGTCTTTTATCCAGCCCCACACTCTCTTCAGAGTAGAAGCAGAGGGTTGGATATTTACACCTGAGCCATCTTCCTTCGCTAGTACTGCTGTAACACACATACCACAAGGGGGTGGCTTTAAAGGACAGAAATTTATTTTCTTACAGTTCTGGAGGCTGAAAGTCCAAGTAAGGGTCTTGGCCCTGTAGATTCCTTCTGTGCACCTTTATGGCAGTTTTTGGTATCTGCCATCAATCCTTGGTGTTCCTTGGTGTCTGTCTTCCTGGTGCGTGTCACTGTGTCTATTCTGCTCTTTTTATAACCCAAATGGTTAGGTTTAGGACCCACCCTACTCTGGTATAGGCTCATTAACGTAACTTAAGAAAATGCTATCTGCAAACAGGGTCACATTTACAGGTACCAAACCAAAAGCCAAACCTCTTGCCATTGAATTGATTCCTACTCATAGCGACCCTACGGGACAGAGTAGAACTACCCCACAGGGTTTCCAAGGACTGGCTGGTGAATTTGAACTGACAACCTTTTGGTTAGCAGCTGAGCTCTTAACCACTGGGCCACCAGGGCTCCATTTGCAGGTACAGGGTTTAGGATTTTGATATGTATTTTTTGAGACACAATTCTCTTCATGACACATGCCTTTCTTTCCCTCCTGAAAAGATGGAAGATGAAGCAAGGCAGTAACAGGTAGCAAGGTTGTCAACGATATTCTACTCCCTCATCCAGAGTTTATTGCAAACACTGCTAAAAGATCACAAAATTCTTTCCTACTGAGCTAAACCATGGACTCAAAATCTTCAACATAATGCATTAAAAAAAAAAAAAATCAAATCCATTGGTGTCAAGTTGATTCTGACTCATAGCAACCCTAAAGGACAGAGTAGAACTGCCCCATAGGGTTTCCAAAGAGCGCCTGGTAGATTCGAACTGCCGACATTTTGTTTAGCAGCTGTAGCTCTTAACCACTATGCCATCAGGGTTTCCATGCATTAAATAGTCCCTACCAATTTGTTGGAGACGACAAGCTACGTGGACCTGTTTATCATCACTGGTGAAAGTTGAAGGCTAGCCCCTGAATAAGTGAGAAGTGATGGGCTGCCCAGCTACACAATCATGCTTCTGCTTTATTCCCTCCTCTTGTGGGTGATTCATAGGGTTTTCTGTTATACATAGGTCGCCATGAGTCGGAGCCACTCAATGGCAAATAACAACAACAACAACTTGGGGTTACCAGTTATCTGGCTGGCACGTTTTTGAGACGTTAGAAACTAGATCCACTTAACACCATTGACTGAAATGACTTCCTCCCAACTGTCGTAAGTCACCCATAATTAAGTCACTTAGACTTAGTATGCATTAGAAACATCTGTCCTCCCCCTCGCCCCATAGATTCAGACCTACCAGGTCTGAGGAGGAACCCAGGTGATTTCTGATGCAGACTGTCTTCAGTCTACACTTTTAAAACATTGTCTCTGGGGTGCTCCAACCCCTCTTTAGAGTGAAATTTTCATTTTTGGTGGCTCTGGGGGCTCAGACCCCTCTGAACATACACTGCACATGCACAGTTCACTGAGGTACCTCTGCCATTCCCCACTGCTCCTACCCACTCAGCTCAGCCCTGAAATGTGACCCCAGATGGAAGGTTTGTCCTAATTCTACCTGCCATTAATTCACGTGGCAGATTTCCCCAAACAAATACATTCTGACACATAGTAGGTTCTCAAAAACTTGAGGAAACAGTGGGATGCATGAACTCAATTTTACCTCAGAAAAGAGCTCTCAGGAGCCTTCTGAGATAAACCTGAGGGTAGTTAGAGGTCTTTGATCTGCATCACCTCTTTAAATATCGTTACTGGTAAAAAAAAAAAAAAATTAAAAAGAACTTCTCAGGAGCCCACTCCAAAGTCAAACGCTGTCACTTGGAATGTGTTTGGAGTGACTTGGTCAGGGAGCATTTCCATGATGGATAATTGGGAACAGCCTGGCTGTCAAGTGACCCAGGGGCTCAACCACTGTCTGACAACCTCCCCTGTGGCACAAGCTGCCCACTGGGCACGAAAGAGCAAAGGTTGGAGCAGATGTTTTGCCTGAGAGTTGTCCAGTTGCAAGGCTGGCTCCAAGTCAAATGAAAAATATGACTTTATAAAGCAGCTCACACTTCTTCAGTGACAGTTATTCACCTGTCTTTGCATCACCCAAGGTCAATGTTGCCAACTGTTTTTATATGGGAAAGAATTGGCTGCTGTTTCCCATTACATCTTTTTAAAATTTAATGTCATATTCTCAGCAAGACCTCATCCCACATAACTGTGGAGGACACCAGCCTAACATACTTCAGCCTGGGACATAAGCTGTCCATCACTACTGGGTCTGCCTTCTCCTCCAGGGACCAGTGCATTGTCCAGATTCCTAGGGGATGTCCTTCTAAATAATGAAGCATTAAAATTTGCTCAGTTTTCAGCTCAATTCAGTTCAGTGCATATTTACTGAGCACCTGCAATTTATCAGGCTTTGAGCAAGGACCTTAAGACACCATGGTGAATAAGCCAGAGGTGGTCTGGCTGCACAGAGCTTTTCATCAAGTGCAGGTGTTCTTAACCTCTTCCATGCCATGGAGCCCTTCTGAAGTTTGGTGAAGCCTATGAACCCCTTCTCAGAGTTATTATTTTTAAACCCATTAAGAACATAGGGTCATAAAGAAAACCGATGATACTGAAATTATCTAAATCATTAAAAAATTATGATATAGTAATATATCAGTTTATTAATGCATTAAATAACAAGATCTTGTGGCACGTCTAATGATTACCACAATTTAGAAATAGTGATGAACATGGATAATATTTTAAGATACCAGCAACAACTATAATATGATATGAAGTATTTGTGATCTATTATTGGCCACGTCATAAAAAAAAAAAAATCCCATAGCTACTGCTAATATTACTGTGTTTCATTGCCTGCACTCATACTGGGGGAAAATGCTGAATTTCAGTTTGAGGGTAGTGAAAAAAAAAGACATAAATTTTCTCCCTAGCCAAGTTCACAAACAACCCCCTCCCCCTGAATTTGTATCCATGGATCTCTTTGGGATTTGTCCAGTCAGGTGAAGAATTCCTAGTAGTGTCGTAGACAGTAAATTTGGTAATTCTATTACACTACGTATCTGAGGACAGTGGGGGTTTCGTGGTAGAATTCTCGCCTTCCATTCAGAAGATCCAGGTTCGATCCCTAGCCAAGGCACCTCATGTGCAACCACCACCTGTCTGTGGGTGGAGGCTTGGTGTTGCTATGCTGCTGAACGGTGTTGCTATGCTGCAGAGCTTCTAGACTAAGACAGACTAAGAAGAAAGGCCTGGCGATGTACTTCAGAAAACCAGCCAATGAAAACTGTATCGGCTATACGAAGTTCTGATCTGCAGCCAATCATGGGGTTGACGCGAGACCCGGCAGTGTTTCGTTCTATCACGCACGAGGTTACCATGAATCAGGGGCTAACTCGATGGCCGCTAACAGCAACAGCAACTGCTACATCTATTTATCTATGTTTTTAGAAATAAAATACTATGAAACTTGTAAGAGCCAGAACTTGATGGGACTACCTTGTTTTTCCAGGTCTTACAAGCTTTCTGCCTTTGACAGGATGCAGTCTTACCACTTTTCTATCACTCCTTTTAGTGGAAAATATTTGAGTTTTCTTTCTCTGACAGGTTTCTGGCTTACACAGGTTCCGGCTTTTGCAGGTTTTACTGTATAATGTATGGCACGTGTTGTGATAAAAGAGAGTCCAAGTGTTACGGCGACAACTAATCCAGCCATAGGTAGAGGAAGGCTGGGACATTTGGAAGAAGAAATAGGTAAGTTGGGACATAAAAGGTAAGTAAGATTAAACTAAGGGAAAAGGTGTAAGGAGAGGGAAGTAGGAACTATTTCAAATAAATCATGCGTGCAAGTTTCCCAAAACAAAATAAAGCATGTATGGGGGATGGGAGAAGTTCCAGGGCTAGGCTGTGGAATGGTGAGATGGGTGTGGTGAAGAAGGGCTAAGAGCTGAGGCTGGAGTGACGGAAGCCAAAACCAAATGCAAACCCATCGCTGTCAAGTTGATTCTGACTCATAACAACCCTGTATGACAGAGTACAGAGTAGAACTGCCCCATAGGGCTTCCAAGGAGAGGCTGGTGGATTTGAACTGTCAGCCTTTTGGTTAGCAGCCAATCTCTTAGCCACTGCGCCACCAGGGCTCCGGAGTGATGAAGACACCAGGTAATAAAGGACTGTACACCATGCTTAGGAGTTTGACCTCCATCTTAGTAAGACCAGAGGGAAACCACTGTTGGCTTTTCAGAGGTGTGTTAATTTCGAAGATTGCTTCAACTGCCATGTAGAAAACAGATCACCGGGTAACTGGATAGAGGCAGAGGTCATCTAGAAGGGTGCTGTGCTAATATGGCAACTGATTTGATACGGGGAGTGAAGGAGATGAGAGAGAGAACTGGAACTTTGGGTGTATGATGGTGCCATTTGCTGAAACTGAGATTACAAGAAGAGATGTGCATTTCAGGTGAGGGAGAAATAGTGAGTTTGGTTTTGAAAATATTGAATTTCACGTGCCTGGGAGAAATTCAAATGGCTATCACCTGTATTCAGTTAAATATCTGCATAGAATCTGATGCATAGAAAAAAAATCTTGGCTGGAGATGTAAATTAAAATAAGATTTTTCTTGTTGGCTTCCAAACCAAAGATACTAAAATTGGTGAAAAACTATATTGAATCACATATTAAGTAACTATTTTTAAAAGCTACTGTTTAATGATATTTATCAGGCTTAATGTTATATAATTTTTATCTATTTTCTCATCCTTCAAAGCATCATATGACCTAGGTATGTTTGTGCTAGATTTGTAGACAAGGAAGCCAATATGATGAGAGGTTAGGCTATTCGTAGGTTATATGAGTAAGCCACCACCCATCTGTCAGTCTGTCTTACTGTGGTGGCTTGTGTGTTGCTGTGATGCTGGAAGCTGTGCAACGGGTATTTTAAATACCAGCAGGGTCACCCATGGTGAACAGGTTTCAGTGGAGCTTCCAGGCTGAGAAGGACTAGGAAGAAAGACTTGGTGATATACTTCTGAAAACAAGCCAATGAAAACCATATTGATCACAACAAAATATTGTCCAATAGACCGCGGGAGGATGAGGCCCCTTAGGCTGGAAGGCACTACGCAATAACTGCAACAATGGACTCAAACACGTCAAATATCATGAAGATGGCACAAGATTGGGTAATGTTCGGTTCTGTTATGCATAAGGTCACTGTGAGTCGGAGCTGATTTGATGGCAACCAACAACACAGCGAATAAGAGGTTTCAAATCAGGCCCACCTGATGCCAAAACTCATGCTCCTGGTTACTGTATTTTAGATATTCTCTAATTTCCTTCCTTGAGAAAAAAATCATTAAATTCACTTACAGAAAACAAATTTCAGGCTTTCTCTTTCTCCCTAGAAAGTTGATCTCTCCAAAATCTTCTGTACATTTTTGTTTGAGAGCATGGGTTACATATAATAAAACATTTCTATCCTTTTCATTGCATTGTGTAGTACGTACTCAGTCCGTACTTATTAAAAAAAGAGTGGAAATACAAATTTTACCTGAACTAGCTAGATTTATTAAAGAAGAATATGAATGAAACTTTTATGCATTAGATAGAATTATGGTACTTGCACCCCATATGTCTGTCAGTTTGTCATACTGTGGTGGCTTGCATATTGCTGTGATGCTGGAAGTAATGCCATCAGTATTTCAAATTTCAGTAGTGTCAATCACGGTGGAGAGGTTTCAGCTGAACTTCCAGACTAAGACAGACTGGGAAGAAGGACCCGGCAGTCTACTTCTGAAAAGCATTAGCCAGTGAAAACTTATGAATAGCAGGGGAATATTGTCTGAAACAGTGTGGGAAGATGAGCCCCTCAGGTTGGAAGGCACTCAAAAGATGACTGGGGAAGAGCTGCCTCCTCCAAGAAGAGTCAACCTTAACTGTGTGGATGGAGCCAAGCTTTTGGAACCTTCATCTGCTGATGTGGCACAACTCATAAGGAGAAGAAACAGCTGCAAGCATCCATTAATAATCAGAACATGGACTGTATGAAGTATGAATCTAGGAAAATTGGAAGTTGTCCAAACTGAAATGAAATGCATGAACAATGACATCCTAGGCATTAGTGAGCTGAAATGGACCGGTGTTGGCCATTTTGAATCAGAGAACCATATGGCTTACTATGCTGGAAGTAAGAAATTGAAGAGGGATGGCATCGCATACATGGTCAAAAAGAACACTTCAAGGTGTATCCTGACAACAGTGTCAGTGATAGGATAAAATCCATACGCCTACAAGGAAGACCAGTTAATACGACTATTATTCAAAATTACACACCAACCACTAAAGCCAAAGTGAGGAAATCTAAGATTTTTACCAACTTCTGTAGTCTGAAATAGCTCAAACATGCAATCAAGATGCATTGATAATTACTGGTGATTGGAATGTGAAAGCTGGAAACAAAGAAGAAGGATCAGTAGTTGGAAAATACTGCCTTGGTGATAGAAACAATGCCAGAGATTGCATGATAGAATTTTGCAAGACCAGTGACTTCTTCATCGCCAATACTTTTTATCACCAACATAAATGGCGACTATACACATGGACCTCACCAGATGGAATGCATAGGAATCAAACTGACCACAACTGCAGACAGAGACGATGGAAAAGCTCAATATCATCAGTCAGAACAAGGCCGGGGGCTGACTGTGGAACAGACCATCCATTGCTCATATGCAAGCTCAAGTTGAAGCTGAAGAAAATTAGAACAAGTCCAGGGGAACCAAAGTATGATCTTGAGTATATTCTATCTGAATTTAGAGACCATGTCAAGAATAGATTGGACTCATTGAACACTAATGATCAAAGAACAGATGATTTGTGGTGTGACATCAAGGACATCATACATGAAGAAAGAGGTCATTAAAAAGACAGGAAATAAAGAGAAAACCAAAACATACGTTAGAAGAGACTCTGAAACTTGCTCTCAAATGCAGAGTACCTAAAGAGAAAAGAAGGAATGGCAAAGTAAAAGAACTGAACAGAAAATTTCAAAGTCAGTTTGAAAAGACAAAGTAAAGTATTACAATGAAATGTGCAAAGACCTAGGGTTAGAAAACTAAAAGGGAATAACATGCTCAGCATTTCTCAAGCTGAAAGAACTGAAAATTCAAGCCTAGAGTTGCAATATTGAAGTATTCTATGGGGGAAAATATTAAACAATGCAGGAAGCATCAAAAGATGGAAGGAACACACAGAGTCACTGTACCAAAAAGAAATGGCCTATGTTCAACCATTTCAGGAGATAGCGTATGATCAGAACTGATGATATTGAAGGAAAAAGTCCAAGCTGCACTGAAGGCATTGGTGAAAAACAAGGCTCCAGGAATTGATGGAATACCAATTGAGATGTTTCAACAAATGGATGCAGTTCTGGAAGTGCTCACTCATCTATGTCAAGAAACTTGGAAAGCAGCTATCTGGCCAAATGACTGGAAAAGATCCATATTTGTGCCCGTTCCAAAGAAAGATAATCCAACAGAATGTGGCAATTATCAAATATTATTGTTAATATTACACCCAAGTAAAATTTTGCTGAAGATAATTCAAAAAAGTAGCTATAGCACTACCTTCACGGGGAACTGCCAGTTTCAGAAGAGGACATGGAATGCGGGATTATCATCGCTGATGTCAGATGAATCTTGATCTAAGCTGAAAGCAAAGAATACCAGAAAGATGTTTACCTGTGTTTTATTGACTATGCAAAGGTATTAGACTGCGTGGGTCATAACAAATTGTGAATAACATTGAGAAGAGTAATAATTCCAGAACACTTAATTGTGCTCATACAGAACCTGTACATAGACTAAGAAGCAGTCTTTCGAACAGAACAAGGGCATACTACACGGTTTAAAGTTAGGAAAGGTGTGCATCAGGGTTGTATCCTTTCACTATACTTATTCAATCTGTATGCTGAACAAATAATCCGAGAAGCTGGACTATATGAAGGAGAACACAGCATCAGGATTGGAGGAAGACTCATTAACAACCTGCATTATGCAGTGACATAATCTTGCTTGCTGAAAGTGAGGAGGACTTCAAGCACTTACTGATGAAGATCAAAGACCACAGCCTTCAGTATGGATTGCACCTCAACATAAAGAAAACAAAGATCCTCACAACTGGACCAATAAGCAACATCATGATAAATGGAGAAAAGACTGAAGTTATCAAGGATTTAATTTTACTTGTATCCACCATCAACCTGTGGAAGCAGCAGTCAAGAAATCAAAGAAGCATTTCATTGGCCAAATCTGCTGCGAAACACCTCTTTAAAGTGTTAAAAAGCAAAGATGTCACTTTAAGGACTAAGGTGTGCCTGACCCAAGCCTTGGTGTTTTCAATTACTTCATATGCATGTGAAAGCTGGACAGTGAATAAAGAAGACAGAAGAAGAATTCAAGCATTTGAATTATGGTGTTGGTGAAGAACATTGGATATACCGTGGACTGCCAGAAGAACAAACAACTCTGTCTTGGAAGAAGTGCAGCCAGAATGCTCCTTAGAAGCAAGGAAGGCAAGGCTTTGTCTCACATACTTTGGACATGTTATCAGGAGGGACCAGTCCCCGGAGAAGGACATCTGTGCTTGGTAAAGTAGAGGGTCAGCAAAAAAGAGGAAGACCCTCAACAAGATGGACTGACACAGTGGCTGCAACAATGGGCTCAAACAGCACTGATTGTGAGGAAGGTGCAGGACTGGGAAACATTTCATTTTGTTGTACACTGGGTTATTATGAGTCGGAACCAACTCAACAGTACCTAACAACAAAACAACATGGTAGCTGCAAGAGACAAACCCATCAACCTGACTCAGACTAGCTTAAGAAACAAAACAAAACAAAGCTTATTTTCTGAACACCTGAAAAGTTCTTATCTTTAGGGTGGCTGAAGCCAAGTATTGTTCAAACAAGTATTGTCACAAGGCTACCTTCAGTAGCTCCAGGCTGACATCCTCCTAGATTCAATTCTAGGGAAAAAGCTTCTTTATACCAGTCAACCCAGTACATTTCTTTGAATGGCATCTCTTAAACCTGACTAGGATCAAATGCTCATTTTGAGCTGATGTCTGTGGCCAAGGGGAAGGACAGTGATGTCTGGTTGGGTCTGAGTCACAGGTCCACCCTTCAAGAGAAGGTTTGGGAGTCTGTGGGAGAGTGTGAAGGTCATCTTCATCCAAAACATATGAACTGAGGAAAGGAGAGGGTGGGTCCCCAAGGACAATCCAGCCTCTGCTAATAGTAAAGGGAGGAATGTGCGTTGGGCAGGCAAAAACAACAGATGTCCACTACATTTGGGCACAGCAAAATAAGATTCTGGTTTGTCACAAAGAATGCAGTTTTCATATAAATATCTTTGTGTCTAGAGATAAGAATATTTCAACAACAGTAAGTTCTATAGTTAACTATTCAGTCGCCAGGTGTTATTCTTTAAGAGTCACTTTGTGATTTTAGTTGGAATAAAATAAGACAAAAAAATTTAAGGGCACCTAACTTTGCAAAACATGAAAGTAACCATTACCAATGTCATCTGGACTATTGTCAGGAATTTCTAAAGTCATAAACTTCATGAGTTAAAAATATCATCCCTGACACCAGCACAACTTCTGTGCAAAGAATAAGTGGCTTAATCTCCGAACAGAATAATAAACTAGGCTTCTGAGTTGAGAGAGTGTCAGTTACCACAGTGGGGGACACCTGCGTGGTTTGGAAGTAATAATTCTCTGCACTTTTTGGTGTATCCTCATAAACATCAATGACATACACAGTTATGTAAATGTAACATTTAACAAAATAGGAACAAAATTTCATCCGTTGAAGATGAACTATAGCATTCTCAAGATGTCTGACAGTGTTAGTTTTGTCTAGAAGTAAAAGCAAAGGAAAGAATAACTAGCTACCTCATCAGGGCCATTAGGCAAATCCGTTGTCATCATTAGCACCGTATTCCCATGGTGCCAATATTGAAATGTCCCAGGATGATAGCTGTCTAGACATTTCTTAAAGAATAACTGTACCTCACAACAATGCATAGCAAAATTAGAGGAGAGCTTTTCTTTAGTTTTTCTTTTCCTCTTTTGTTCCTCCGCTTTCTGTTCTTGGCACCTTTGCTGTTAACTGCTGTGCGGTTGGCGCCTGACTCACGATGACTCCATGTCCAACAGAACGGCCTGGTCCTGTACCATCCCCATGATTACTTGCAGATTGGACTATGTGATCCATAGGTTTTCACTGGCTGAGATTCACAAGTAGATTGCCAGGTCTTTCTTCCTACTTTATGTTATTCTGGAAGCTCCCTTGAAACCTACTCAGAATCATAGCAACATGCAAGCCCTAGAGAGATATTAATTAAAGTAGGAACAATAGGACACTGTTCTGGGAAACTGATTAACATAAGCCTTTCGGCATCAAGAGAGGGCAAAGTAGGATGCACCTAATACTCACTGAAAACCTACTGTGTGCATGGTATTTTGTAATTTTTAAAAAAAAAACTTCTGATTTTGAGATGATTTTAGACCTACAGAAGAGTTGCAAAGACAAATATAGAGAGTTTCTATATACCATTCACTCAGCTTTCCCTTATGTTATCATTTTACATAATCATAGAATGTTTATCAAAATTAGGAAATTAACCTTGGAACCATACAATTAACTGGAGTGCAGACTTCATTTGGATTTCACCAGTTTTTCCACTGGTGTCTTTTTACTGTCCCAGGATCCAGTCCAGGATCCCACATTGCATTTAGTACAGTTCTTTTTAATATATACATATATGTCCTTTAATCTGTATGGCTTTAATCTGTATGGCTATCTAACACACTAAACAGTTACTGAAAACTTATAAAGATTTTTAGTGGCAATATCTCTGAATTCAAATTCTTTTTAATTTCCTTATCTCTACACTTCACTTTGCTTATGAATCAAAAATTTAAAATTATATTTAGGATATTTTTGCTTAACTATCTTTAGCAATGAAAGCATTTTACAAGAAATTCAATATAGTGGTATAAGGAAACTACCAGTATTTGTTTAATTCAAAAGATAGACATTTCTTTTCCAAGATTCTCAACAAATAAACAGGAAGTGTTGGAGCAGACCGTGGTTATCTGTAGCCTCACACACATCCATTTCCTCTTTTTGTTTGCACCCTGATTTTCTTTTGGGGAATTATTTTTTCCCCTTTGCAAATGTTCTTGGTGGGAGGGTAATTCCTTGCGATGGCTTCACTTGCAGAAGCTGAGGGATCACCTTCTCCTTTCCTCAACCCTGAGTCCGGGAGGAGGTAACAAGACCAAAGCTTAACCAGGTACTTACTATTTACCAAAACTTTAGGTCCTGAGTAGATAACATAAGGATAAAAAGACTGGCTAGAAATCAGTAGCTGCTTGCCAGATGACTCTCGCTGTTATTGTTAGGTGCCATTGAGTTGATGCTGACTAATGTTGCTGTTGCTGTGTGCCGTGGAGCCACTGGCTCCTAGCCACCCAATATAACAGAGTAGAACCACCCCATGGGGTTTACTAGGCTGTAAACTTCATGGGCTACCACTTGTCTATCAGTTTGTTGTACTAAGGTGGCTTGTGTGTTGCTGAGACGCTGGAAGCTATGCCACTGGTATTTCAAATACCAGCAGGGTCGCTTATGGTGGACAGGTTTCAGTAGAGCTTCCAGACCAAAACAGACTGGGAAGAAGGACCTGGTGATCTGATTCTAAAAGGATTGGTTAGTGAAGATCTTATGGATAGCAGTGGAACATTGATATAGTGCTAGAAGATGAGCCCCCTCAGATTGGAAATCACTCAAAATATGACTGGGGAAGAGCTGCCTCCTCAAAGTAGAGATGACCTTAATTACATGGATGGAGTCAAGCTTTCGGGACCTTCATTTGCTGATGTGGCACGACTCAAAATGAGAAGAAACAGCTGCAAACATCCATTAATAATCAGAACCTGGAATGTACCAAGTATGAAACTAGGAAAACTGGAAATTTTTAAAAATGAAATGGAACACACAAAGATTGATATGCTAGGCATTAGTGAGCTAGAATGGACTGGTATTGGCAATTCTGAATCAGACAATCATACCGTCTACTATGCCCAGAACGACAAATTGAAGAGGAATGTCGTCACATTGTCACAAAAACATTTCAAGATGTATCCTGAAGTACAAAGCTGTCAGTGACAGGATAATATTCATACACCTACAAGGAAGATCAGTGAATACACTACTATTCAAATTTATGCACAAAGCACTAATGCCAAAAATGAAGAAATTGAAGATTTTTACCAACTTTTGCAGTCTGAAATTGATCACACACACAATCAAGATGCATTAGTAATTACTGGTGATTACTAATTGTAATGCAAAAGTTGAAAACAAAGAAGGATCAGTAGTTGGAAAACGCAGCCTTGGTGATAGAAATGACAGCAGAAATTGCATGATAGAATTTTGCAAGACCAACGACTTCTTCATTAGTAATACCTTTTTTCAACAACATAAAGGGCGATGACACACATGGACCGCACCAGATGGAACGCACAGGAATCAAATCTGCTACATCTGTGGAAAGAGACAATGGAAAAGTTCAGTATCATCAGTCAGAACAAGGCCGGGGCCAACTATGGAAGCTGAAGCTGAAGAAAATTCGACAAGTCCACAAGACCCAAAGTATGACCTTGGGTGTATCCCACCTGAATTTAGAGATCATCTCAAGAATAGATTTGATAGACTGAACACTAATGACCGAAGACCAGAAGAGTTGTGGAATGACGTCAAGGACATCATACATGAAGAAAGCAAAAGGTAATTAAAAAGACATGAAAGAAAGAAAAGACCAAAATGGATGTCAGAAGAGACCTGAAATTTGCTCTTGAACGTAGAGTAGCTAAAGTGAATGGAAGAAATGGTGAAGTAAAAGATCTGAACAGATTTCAAAGGGCAGCTAGAGAAAATAATGAAATGTGCAAAGGCCTGGAGTTAGAAAACCAAAAAGGAAGAACACGTTCAGCATTTCTCAAGCTGAAGGAACTGAAGAAGAAATTCAAGCCTCGAGTTGCAACACTGAAGAATTCTATGGGCAAAATGGTGGCCTGGTAGTGCAGTGGTTAAAGTGCTCAGGTGCTAACCAAAAGGTCCATGGTTTGAACTCACCAGCTACTTCTCGGGAGAAAGATATGATAGTCTGTGTCCTTAAAGACTTACAGTCTTAGAAACCCTATGGGGCAGTTTTACTCTGTCCTATGGGATCACTATACGTCAGAATCAACTCGACACAGTGTTTTTTTTAATGGCGCGATGTTGAACGACACAGGAAGCATCAAAAGACGATAAAAGGAATACACAGAGTCATTGTACCAAAAAAAATTGATCAACATTCAACCATTTCGGGAGGTACTATATGATAAAACCTGTGGTATTGAAGGAGGAAGAAGGAGCTGCACTGAAGGCACTGGTGAAAAACAAGGCTCCAGGATTTGAGAAAATGCCAACTGAGATGTTTCAAACAATGGATACAACACTGGAAGTGCTCACTTGTCTATGACAAGAAATTTGGAAGACAGCTACCTGGGCAACCAACTGAAAGAGATACGTATATTTGTGCCCGTTCCAAAGAAAGGTGACCCAACAGAATGTGGAAATTATCCAACAATATCATTAATGTCACATGAAAGTAAAATTTTGTTGAAGATAATCAAAACATGGTTGCAACAGTATATTGACAGGGAACTACCAGATATTCAAGAGAGATTCTGAAGAGGACTTGAAATAAGAGATATCATTGGTGATGTCAAATGGATCTTGGCTAAAAGCAGAGAACACTGGGAAGATGTTTACCTGTGTTTTATTGACTATGCAAAGACATTCGACTGTGTGGATCATAACAAATTATGGATAATAACAGGAAGAATGGGAATTCCAGAACAATTAACTGCGCTCATGAGCAACCTGTACATAGACCAAGAGGCAGTCATTCAAATAGAACAAGGGACACTGTGTGGTTCAAAATCAGGAAAAGTGTGCATCAGCATTGTATCCTTTCATCACACTTATTCAATCTGTATGCTGAGCAAATAACCCAAGAAGCTCGACTACATGAAGAAGACTGTAGGATTGGAGGAAGACTTATTAATGACAATGTGCTATGCAGATGATACAACCTTGCTTGCTGAAAGTAAAGAGGACTGGAAGTACTTACTGATGGAGATCAAAGACTATGGCTTACAGCTCAACATAAAAAAAAGAAAAAAATCCTCACAACTGGACCAATAAACAACATCATGATAAACAGAGAAAAGATTAAAGTTGTCAAGGATTTCATTTTACTAGGATCCACAACCAACGCCCAAGCAAGCAGCAGTCAAGAAATCAAACGACTCATTGCATTGGGCGAATCTGCTGCAAAAGACCTCTTTAAAGTGTTGAAAAATAAAGGTGTCACTTTGATGACTAAGGTGCACCTGACCTAAGCCATGGTATTTTCAGTCGCTGCATATACATGGGAAAGCTGGGCAATGAATAAGAAAGACCAAAGAAGAATCGATGCATCTGATTATGGTGTTGGTGAAGAATATTGAATACAAATCTGTCTTAGGAAAGTACATCCAGAATTCTCCTTAGAAGTAAGAATGGTGAGACTTTATTTCAGTTACTTTGGACGTATTATCAGGAGGGACCAGTTCCAGGCGAAGGACATCATGCTTGGTAAAGTGGAGGGTCAACGCAAAAAAGGAAGATCCTAATAGAGATAGGTTGACACAGTGGCTGCAACAATGGGCTTAAACCTAGCAACAATTGTGAGGATGGTGCAGGATCAGGCAGTGCTCTATACTATTGTACTTAAGGTCACTAAAAGTTGGAACTGACTCGATGGGAACCAATAGCCACAACATCAATCTTTACAGGAGCGAATCACTAGATCTTTTCTCTCACAGAGCCATTAGTGGGTTTGAACCACCAAATTTTTGGAGCACTTAACTGTTGCACCGCTAGGGCTCCTTAGACCATTCGTGCTACTATAGTTCTTAGTACTGAATTCTCTCTTCCAGTGTATTTCTAAGCTGAGTTTTCTAGCTGTCCATCATTTCTGTGAGTCTTTACCTCAAATTTCCTTCCAATAAATTCCCTTCAGCTTAGGCTACGAAAATTGGTTTATGTTGTTTACAAACAAGTGTCCTGAGTAAAACACATATCTTCTCCAAGCATTACTAATTCCTTACATATTTAGAATTCTTTGGAGAGCTTCAAAACACTTTCTTATTCATTTCTTCCTTTTCTATTTACAACTCCGAATGTTACCATCTAAAGTTATGGGCCTGGAACCCAGTACTGCCCCGTGGCCTCATTCATCGCACTTAGTTTTTGGTGCCTGACTTCTCCTCTAGATGACCCTCCACATAGGCAGGGACCGTGTTGAACACATAGCTGTGTTTAGTAGACGGAAGGGAAAGAAATGCATGGTTACAGAAATATTTCTCCCAGTAAATATACCCCTTTCATAACCATTCAAGAGGAGTCACGTTTTTACCTTTGTGATAGCTAGTTTACCTTCTGGTTTACACCCAATGTTTGTGTCCAACCTCAAAGTAGCTAACTCATAACCCATTGCCACCCAGTTGATTTCTGAATCATAGCAACCCTATAGGACAGAGTAGAACTGTCCCACAAGGTTTCTAAGGAGCAGCTGGTGGATTTGAACTGCCAACCTTTTGGCTGGCAGCCAAGCTCTTCACCACTGCACCACCGGGGCTCCAAATTAGCTAACGCAGATACTATTTCACCAAATATTGAAGAAGGTCCCTTTAAAGGTGCCAGAGACATTGTCATCATGTAGGTTAGAAAGCGTTTACCAACTTTTAATTAGAAAAGAGCCCACATTATTACTTGGCCTAGGGTGTTATAGAAAGAAACTACTTCCATATGATTTGCTGAATCTTATCACAGATCAGCAAAACTTGTGAGAGAAAACATTTTTCACCAGAGTTAAGAGATATTCAGAATCATGGACTTATACGTGGGGGAAAAATTACAGCCAACCAAAGATATAACGACACTGTTTAGCAAACGAGGGTGATGTTTATAGCAGAACTGAACGTGGCAGCTTTTAAAACACTGTACATATTTCCAGCCATACACATGCATAGCTCTGACAGCATGTCCATTATAATTTTTGTAATAAACTGGATGCGATTTATTAGAATTCACACATAGAATAAACCAAGCACATGCTTGGGCCCAAAGTACTAATTTATCTATTGCTGACAGTGTTGTATGTGTCTTAAGTAGAAATAAAGACACTGTAATTGAATAAACATTTTCCCCTTGCTAACCATGCCCTCTCAGGGTTAACAGCCAGCAAATGGAATAACGTGGAATCTTTGCAAAGCTGACCACAAATAAGACAACCATGGGGAAGAGGTGGGTGTCAGCTTTCCTGGTTGCCTGCCATAGAGGTATGCTAGTGTGTGTGATTGATGGTACTGGTGAGTAATACCAGTTGGCAGACATTAGTAACACTTTGTCTTACTTTTGGTACAGTTGTTAGCTTTTCTATGTTTAGCATGTTTTCATATTTTAATAAGAATTCTGAAGCTGTGTATATATATATTCAGCATTAGCCTGAAACTTGACACTTTTGATTTTTGGGTAATTTATAGCTTCATCTGTATTTGACATAACGACAAGATGCTTTCAACATATGGAATTATGCTTGTAAAATTTAACCTTATTACATTCCTTTTCCAGCCCCTGTGCCTTTTTTTCTACCCATTTTCGTTGGCATTTTAAACATTTTGATTATACATTGTTACTGGGGTTGGCATGGTTTTATGGGAGGCATGAAGGACGGAGGAAAACCAGGGGCTACGTGGAGTTGTTTTTTGTTTTCTTGACAATCGATCAGGAGGCTCGGTTTCATTTTTGAACCGAGATGGATGAGGTACCAGCCTGAAATCCTTTGTGATTTTGCCAACAACATGAGTACCAGGAATGTTTTTACCCCTGCATTGAAGTATCCGATGAGGTGTTGGAAACATGTGGGCTCTTCCAGGATTTTGCGTGGTGTACTTGCTCCCTTCTGGGAGTTGGAACACGTCCACCAGGCGAACCGTGTGAAAGGCATGAGCCTCTGACAATAGTGTGATGCAAATTTAAATAGGCAAGGACCTGTGCCAAGTTTGTGCAGTATTGTTTTAGTCTGACTTTAGCCCAAGCCAATGAGTGGCTTGGCTTTCTTACTTCAAGGCAAAAGGTGAAAATGGCTTCAGGTTGTCTTTAAAGTCCTGGGGGTCTGTAGATACTCAATAGCACACCCCCTTCTCCATTAAAGACAGTTCTAAGGACTGGCCTGACCCAGCAAATGGCACAAAATACCCTGAGAAAGAAGGCTCTGGATGGTTTTAGCTCACTCTGACCAGCTACCACTAAAATTAAGTGGACAATAACTTACTATTCTGTATTTGCTTATTTTGGTTTATTGCAACAGAGAAGTGCATTTTAAATGCTTTATTATGTTCTTTACATGGAGTTTGGTTAACATTGCCCCGGGTCCGTGAGTAGAGGAAACTTAGAGGTTTTTCTTAAACAAAAGAGAGGAGAGCTTGCTCATGAAGCAGGTTTCCCAAGGTCACGGCCACTTCTAATTACAATTCTAATGAAACATAAGGAGATCTTCCCAGGAGATCATTACTCGGTAATTTTTCAACAATAGCTATACCATCTTCTTCCCTATTTGGAAAATATAGAAAAATGGCCTATCAGTGTCCCTACCATAGATTTCATTTTCATACTCGATATTTCTGAATCCCTGATTAGTTCTCTGACAAGAAACACATTTATAGACAGTATGAAATATGAGCATTATCTGTGCCTTGGTCTTAATTTAAAATTTGCATTCTACAGTATTTATGTAGACCTTCTCTGCAACCTTTCAAGTACTCAAACAAATGATTTGCCACTAAAAGTGTTTATCTTGAAATATCTGTCTGAGCATTGTAAATAGCATGTAATGGATCAGGCGTTTATTTAGACAAGTGAAATACAACATCAAAAGCTATCGCTGAAAAACTAGGCCAATATGGGCATTAAAAACATAGCACCACATATCTTGGGCAAGAAAGTTCTCCGGTTCCCACGTGCAATAATGGAGAATATTTAGACTCTCCAGCAAAGATTACATGTTTCTTGATTCATCTCACAGCGCAAGTCTACTTCATTTGCAAAGTGATAACCTATTACCATAACTAAACCGCCTATTGCATGGAGGCTCAGAAATAAAATAAAAAGATCAGCCAGTTATCTTATTTACATATATTGAATTGCAGTAATACAGCCCGATCTCGGCCTCTCATTTGATTCTAATTAAAGCAGAGAAACTGCAATCCACACAAGAGCTTATTTTAATAGTCAGCGCTGGCAAAGTCCCAATATCACAATGTAGCAATTAACAGCACGGCTGTATTTGCTATTCATGGTTTGATGTAAAAACTTGTTTATTAAGATGGGCTGGAGGCGCTGGTGTGCAATAGACCTGCATGTAATTAGATTCCAATTATTTGTCTGTTTCTGATATTGTAAACTGGCACTTAGCACATCAGTTAAATTGACACACGGCGCTGCATGGTTTACTCGGTAATTAAAACATGTTCTGTTAATTAGATGATGACCACTTTATTTCAGGGCTCTTGTGTTTGGGTTTTCTAGTGTGCTCTGTTTGTATCATGAGCCACCAGACGCTCCTCTAATGAGTCCTTGTTTTGTTTCAATTACCACCTGCTGTTCAAAAGCAAAGCTTGTTTTAACTAAACAAAATTAATGCTTGTCTCTTCCTTTGTAAGAACTTAAACGTTAGACAAATTAATACGCTTATTATCGAAGCGCTAAGCTCTGGTTTTAAAGACTGCTAAGGCAATTAGAAGAAAGTTATAAAATGTTGTAGAGTGTGGCATAAATATTGTTTAGTGTATTAAGAGGCATTACAAACAATGAAATATTTGCTGCGGTTGAAAGGGAACATGAGGACTTAGCCTCCCCACCCCCAAATTAAATTAGCTCTTGCAATTCGCAAAGGGATCCAGAAACTAAAGATACCAAGGACCTTCCAAGTGGAGGAATTGGTTGAAGTTGGAGGTGATGCTGTGTGGTGTGCCTATGAGTAAAGCCATGGATGATATTGGACCATCCTGGATGGTCTCCTAAGATATCTGGTTGAGGTATTTTCTCTTATACATCATATATATGTTGATTCCATGTTAAAGATTCAATAGCAGCTGTTACTTAAAACTTTTACTGTAAACACTAGCAGGAAAGCCACTTTACATGTTGTGGGATTGAAGGCCAGTCCAACTAACTAAGCTTCTTATTTCCACAGCCACCTCTACATCAGCGATCTGCCTAGGGAACCATCAGAGCACAGTTAATCTTGACAACATTTCCACGGCTCTTCCCATCCCAAGGGTTCTCACCACACACCATGACGTCATCACCACTCCTCTCATCCAGAGCTGAGAATTGTGATCATGGAAGGGCTGGGAGCAAAGGGTGACTACTTACTTCCCAAAATACCTCTTAATCAGATTTGGGGAACTCATTAACAAAGCTAATAAAGTGATGTCAGTCAAGCTAGCCACTGAAGTCATTTAAGAAGCTACTCTAAATAGAGTCAGGCATTTCATAATGTCATGGAAAACCTCCAATTTGTCCCATTCCATCGGTGCCAAACCAGGCAACTCAATAGTTTCCGGGTGAGGGTGAAGTGGGGGGAGCGGGGGAGGTTGTCCTAGATAAGATAGTTCCATGCAAGGTAACTTCAGGGTTTTGCAGATACACTCTTTCATGAGATGCAATTCATAATTATTCAGGGTTCATGGCAACGTGTATTAGAGTTGACACCTGGCATCTTTAGGAAAATGCACAAACCAATCTGGAATGGTGTACCGTCGGCCCTCCATATGCACAGGTTCCATATCCGCTGACTGAACCAACCATGGATGGAAAACATTCGGAAAAAAAAGTTACCTTGTTGCTGACGTGTACTATGTAGTTAGGCCTACGTTGGTTGTGTCTGTACTGAACATGTATAGACTTACTTTTCTTGTCATTATTCCCTAAATAATATAGTATAGCAAGTATTTACAAAACATTTACACAATAGTAGGTATTATAAGTAATCTAGAGGTGATTAAAAGTATACAGGAGAATGTGCATGCAAATGCTATGCCATTTTATATAAGGGACTTGAATATTTGTAGAATTTGGTATCCTCGAGGGTTCTGGAACCAATCTCCTGCAGATACCGAGGGACAACTGTATTCACAAAGTCAGGTTTCTTAGAAAGTTATTTTAATTTGAGGCGAATCATGGTTTCCCGTTGTGAGATTTGGTTTTATCCTCATGGGTGTTCTTTCAGAGCTTGAAATGTCATTTACCCATGAGAGTCAACAACAGTGATGCCACAACATGGAATGTAAACCTGAATGTGTGTGTGGTCTTCAGCTCCCAAGACCACAGCCCATCAATGGAGGTGATCCACCTGTGTACAAAAAGAAAATGCCCTACTTCCTCCTGGAACTTTAATTGAAAAAAAAAATTTTTTTTTTTTTTTGCAGAAGCAGATTTCTATACCTTAGGGGTACATTTCCAAAGCAAAGGGCAGCAAGACTTCTATTGATATTAATGGCAGTCGTGGAGCTAAATTGCTGAGCACTGCTTGGCAAACTTATTCCTTAATGCTGCAGTTGCCTTAAATTAATATTTTACAAAGACCTAAAGTAATTAGACTGTGTCTTACTAAATGCCCCATTTACTCATTAGATATTTCAAAATGCATCTTTTGCTGCAGGCCCACTGGGGCACATTAACTACTCTAAAATATATAAATGACTTCAGTGGGACCTTTTTCAAAATGCTGGTGCACGGGAGGGGGACAGGTGCCTTACCAGTGACCAATTAACATTGCCCCATTAAGGTATACACTGTTGAGACTCAAGGGACATGACTTGATCATGGCTATCCAGGTTCAGGAAACAATGAGTTATTTTACTACCATGTCTTAGGTATAAAATTTAAATGTAAGCCGTATTTTACATCCTGTGATAGACATTTGCTGTTTTGGCCTCCCAGGGACTATTTACCTTTTTCTGATTTTTAATTTGGGCTTTGCTCCTTGCCCATTCACTCCGGGGAAGCTGACTCCACTTCCAGCTCTATGGTGACAAGGTAAGCGTTAGCCCACCCCTCTTGACTACAGTGATTGGTTCGGAGATTGGCATCTTAGAGAAGATAGTCCAATCAATGAAGCCAAGGATGTTTATCTAGTAGTTCGAGGAAGAGATGTTTTCTTTTTTGCTAGACAGGGGCCTGGAGGGAGGTAGCTGAAGAGTTGCTGGCAGACGTCTTTGACAACATCTGTTGAGAAAAAAGCCAAACCAGAGGAAGCAAAGCCAATGGATCAAGCCATACCTGAAGTCAGTCATATTCCTGGATTTATGTGAACCATTATCTCCTTCATTACCTTAACTACCTTTCTTTTCTTTTTTTTTTTGGCCTAAGCCAGTTAAGGGTGGGTTATTTTCACTCACAAGTGAAAAACTCCTGATACAATTTGATGTTTCACATGACACCACACTACGCCAAACCAAACCACACCATACCACACTACACCAAACCAAATAAAGCCAAACCCACCACCTTTAAGTTGATTCCAACACATACTGACCCTATAGGAGAGAATAGAACAGTCCCATAGGGTTTCCAAGACTGTAAATTTTTCACGGAAGCAGACTGCCACATCTTTCCCTGTGGAGTGGCTAGTGGGTTCGAACCACTGACCTTCTGGTTAGCAGCCAAGGACTTTAACCACTGCACCACCAGGGCTCCCTCACACCACAAAGTCATGTTAATTTTACTCCTTTGGGTCCTGAAGCTCAAGAGAAGAATCTCTAAAAGTAAATTCTTCACCTGGATCCCAAGGGTGGATTTCAGAGGCTCAGGCAATTCCTGCAATCAGAGTAACATTTTATGCGATGTACATATTACTTACATTTAACCAATCCAGTCCTGTTAATGGTAACGAGGGTCCTGGAAGACTGGAAGAAAGAAGGACGGCTGACGCGAAGAAGAATTTTGTATGAAATCACCTGCCTAAAAAGTGTCAATTTCAGGGCCCCTGCCTGAGCTCAAAAATTCAAGAAAACATGTAGGGGCTCTCTGAAGAAACCTGGGCAGCAAAAAAACTAGAGCTTTGTAGAAACTGGAATTGACTGTCCCAGAGACAAAAGGGACAAGCTTGGGCTGCGTACAAATGAATGAAGTGGTGCTGTTACCAAAAGCCTTAATGACCGGCTTGTTTACCATATATAATTTTTTCCCCACATAATACCACACCAAAGAGTCAGCAGAAAGCAGCAGATATTCAGATATTTCTGGTCCAGATTGCACCCAAATGAGAGTACAGTCTCAACTTAAAATGCACTTAGAAAATGGACTTGCTGTAAGGTTCTGTACTCAGGATCAAATCAGGACAAGACTGAAAACAGTTGCAGCGCCACAAACACGGAAGCCAAGCCTCCTACATCATATTCCTTTCTCTCCAAGATGTTCATCAACATCTGTTCCAATTGACCTGCATGAAAATAGGTCTCTGCTATCAATGGTGAAAATACAATAAAAAGCAAAGTAAAACAAAACAAAACACAACACCTCCCTCAAATTCCCTGTCGTTGTTAGTTGATGTTGAGTCATTCTGACTCATGGCGACACCACATATGCAGAGCAGAAGTGCTCCACAGGGTTTTCAAGGTTGTGCTCCTTCAGCAGATCACCAGGCCTTTCTTCCGAGATGCCTCTGGGTAGATTCAAACCACCAACCTTCTGGCTAGTAGTTGAGTCCTTCACCATTTGAAACACCTTGGGATGTGTCCTCCAAACCTACCATTCACAAAAATCCTTTGAAATTCTGTGTAATTAGTGTCTCAAAGTGGTCAAAAGCATGGATTCTGGATTCAGGTTGTGGATTCAGATCCTGGTTCTACCACTTCCTAGCCGTGTGACTTTGGACATGTTAATTTACCTTTATGCATCTTCGTTTCATTATCTAAAAAAGTTATAATAAGCTGAATTATATAAAATGGGTTGATGCTTAAATATGGCTACAAAAGGAGCAATTTTGTAAGGTTTAAACTTATACCTACCTCACAAGGCTGTTATGAGAATTAAATAAATTAACATATGTACAGAGCTGAGAGCATTGCCTGGCACATAATAAATACTCAATAAACCTATTGTTTTTGCGCTTTTCATTTCGTCCTAGCTTCACCTGTCTGCATTTGACAGAACTCTGTCTCTCTTAGCCCATAGCTAGCCAGATGCCCCGTTCCTGAACTAAACACGCTCCTTTTCTCACTGATGCTCTCAAGGCTGTTCCTTATGTACTTTACTGACCCAACTGTATAATCTACCATAGCAATTAAAAAAAAAATTTAGCCACAGAATTCTTCTTCAAAGGGAATGTTACGTGAAGATCAATCCATAAACCAGATAAATGGGGAATCACTCTTTGAAAAGAAGGAGCAAACTCACAAGGATTATCAACTTCCTCATTAACTGTGCACTCCTAACCCTTACACATACAAACAATGGTCCCTGAAACCCTTCTCTGGAATATCTAAGGGAAACTACTCCTCAGTGGGATAAGGTGGTCTTTAGTCCCTTCTCCCCATCTCCCTTTTACCATCCCCCTCCTGACACTTCCTCCCCATACTCCAATCAGGCCAAGGAAGGATGAATCATCACTCTGGACAGAATCTAGGATATTGATTGGGCTGTATTTACTTGTATTACTCACACTCCCCATAACCTTCTGTCAGTTCGTTGTACTGTGGTGGCTTGTGCGTTGATATGATTTGGGAAGCTATGCTACTGGTATTCCAAATACCAACAGAGTCAGTCATGGTGGATAGGTTTCAGTGAAGCTTCCAGACAAGACGGACTAGGAAAAAAGGCCTGGCAAACTGCTTCCAAAAATTAGCCAATGAAAACCTTATGGATCAGCAGAATATTGTCTAATATATGGTACTGGAAGATGAACCCCCTAATTGGAGGGTACTCAAACAATGGGCTCAAACATACCAATGACTGTGAAAATGGTGCAGGACTGGGCAATGTTTGATTCCACTGTACATGAAGTCACCATGAATTGGGGGATACTCAATGGCAATGAAAAATAACACTCATATTACTGGTTCTGTGATAAAGCTGTGTGT